>NW_026883149.1:0-45733 GCF_032173495.1 Musca vetustissima
AGGATTTGGCGCAGTGTGAAAATCTGGTCTATGGTGGATTTGCCAGGTCTGAAGCCGCATTGTTCCAATAATGTAATTGACCATTGGCTTCAGTCGTTCTCACAGCACGCTGGATAGTACTTTATATGCGATAGAAAGGATATTAATCTCTCTATAGTTGGCACATATGGTTTTGTCTTCTTTTTTGTGGACGAAACACAGGATATTGAGGTTCCAAACATTGGGCATACATTCCTCTAGCCAAATTGTACTAATCAGTTGATGCAAGCTCCTGACCAGCATCTGACCATCGGTCTTGAATAGTTCATCTTGTAATCCATAGGCACCTGCTGTTTTATTACTCTTCAGCCGATTAATTGCTATTCTGACCTCATCTTGGCCATTTACTGCCAGACCCACATTTTTTTCAAAGGTGGCTATTACCGCTCTCAATGTTCGACCCATTATGGCGAGCAACATGTGTTGTTTGGTGTACAGAGTGCCTTCCGTATGACCTTTTCCAGCAGGATGTTAAAAATATCAAACGACCAACTGTCACCTTGTCTGAATCCTCGTTCGGCGAAAAGATATATAGGGACTACAAATCATTCTAAAACTAATTCAGTAATCTATACCAAATTTCGAGCAAATCAAAAGATTTCTAGGGCTTTAGTGGACTATTTACCTAAAATCGGGTGAAGTTATATATGGGAGCTATATAAATCTGACCCGAAACATGGCACACGTCATTCTAGACTCAAATCAGTACTCTAAGCCAAATTTCGTACAAATCGAAAGATATATAGGGACTTTGGTGCCCATTTACCTCAAATCGGACGAAAAAATATATGTGAGCTATATATAAATCTGACCCGATTTTCTCGAAACTTGGCACACGTCATTCTAGGTTCAATTCAGAACTCCATGCCAAATTTCGTCCAAATCGAAAGATATATAGGGACTTTGGTGCACCATTTACCTTAAATCGGACGAAAATATATGTGGGAGCTATATCTAAATCTGAACCGATTTTCACGAAACTTAGCATATATAATTCTATACTCAATTCAATGCGCTATACCAAATTACGTGCAAATCGAAAGATATATAGGGACTATGGTGCACCATTTACATTAAATCGGACGAAAATATATATGGGAGCTATATCTAAACCTGAACCGATTTTCTCGAAACTTGACACACATAATTCTAGACACAATTCAGTACACTATGCAAAATTTCGTGCAAATCGAAAGATATATAAGGGCTTTGGTGCACCATTTTCATAAAATCGGACAAAACTATATATGGGAGCTATTTCTAAATCGGAACCATTTTTTTCGAAACTTGGTACACATCATTCTGGACCTAATTCAGTACGCTATGCCAAAATTCGTGCAAATCGAATGATTTTAAGGGACTTTGGTATCGCGCGAAGCTATATGGAACCTATATCTAAATCTGAACCGATTTTCACGAAACTTTGCACACATCATTCTAGACTTAATTCAGTACTCTATGCCAAATTTCGTGCAAATAGAAAGATATATAGGGACGTTGGTGCACCATTTACCTAAAATCGGGCGAAACTACATATGGAAACTATATCTAAATCTGACCCGATTTTCTCGAAACTTAACACACATCATTCAAGACTCAATTCAGTACGCTATGCCAAATTTCGTGCAAATCGAAAGGTATATAGGAACTTTGGGGCCCCATTTACCTTAAATCGGACGAAAATATATATGGGAGCCAAATTTCGTGTAAATAGAAAGATATATAGGGACTTTGGTGCACCATTTACCTAAAATCGGGCGAAACTACATATGGAAACTATATCTAAATCTGACCCGATTTTCTCGAAACTTAACACACATCATTCAAGACTCAATTCAGTACGCTATGCCAAATTTCGTGCAAATCGAATGGTATATAGGAACTTTGGGGCCCCATTTACCTTAAATCGGACGAAAATATATATGAGAGCTATATATAAATCTAAACCGATTTTCTCGAAACTTAGCACACGTCATTCTAGACTCAATTCAATGCTCTACCCAAATTTCGTGCAAATCGAATGATTTTCAGGGACTTTGGTGCACCATTTACCTAAAATCGGACGAAAATAAATATGGGAGCTATATCTAAATTTGAACCGATTTTCTCGAAACTTGGTACTCATAATTCTAGACCTAATTCATTACGCTATGACAGATTTCGTGCAAATCGAAATATATATAGGGACTTTGGTGCACCATTTACCTTAAATCGGATGAAACTTTATATGGGAGCTATATCTAAATCTGAACCGATTTTCTCGAAACTTAGCACACGTCATTCTAGACTCAATTCAGTACTCTGTGCCAAATTTCGTGCAAATCGAAAGATATATAGGGGCTTTGGTGCACCATTTACCTTAAATCGCACGAAAATATATATGGGTTCGTCCTTGAGCCAAATAAGTGACTTGTGCCATGTTTCTTCCAAATCGGATTATAAATGCGACCTGTACTTTGTTTTCAATTTAACATCTACAGACGGACAGACGGACGGATGGACGGACATGCATAAATCGACTCAGAAAGTGATTCTATGCATATTCTCAAAAGGAACCATGTGTCTATCTCGTTTCCTTTTGCATGTTACAATCATATGCACAAAGACATAATACCCTGTACCACAGTGTGGTGAAGGGTATAAAAATCCACGCCTCATATAGAGCCTGAAAAAAATGATTTAAGAAATCCACGCCTCATATAGAGCCTGAAAAAAATGATTTAAGAAATCCACGCCTCATATAGAGCCTGAAAAAAATGATTTAAGAAATCCACGCCTCATATAGAGCCTGAAAAAAATGATTTAAGAAATCCACGCCTCATATAGAGCCTGAAAAAAATGATTTAAGAAATCCACGCCTCATATAGAGCCTGAAAAAAATGATTTAAGAAATCCACGCCTCATATAGAGCCTGAAAAAAATGATTTAAGAAATCCACGCCTCATATAGAGCCTGAAAAAAATGATTTAAGAAATCCACGCCTCATATAGAGCCTGAAAAAAATGATTTAAGAAATCCACGCCTCATATAGAGCCTGAAAAAAATGATTTAAGAAATCCACGCCTCATATAGAGCCTGAAAAAAATGATTTAAGAAATCCACGCCTCATATAGAGCCTGAAAAAAATGAAAATCCACGCCTCATATAGAGCCTGAAAAAAATGATTTAAGAAATCCACGCCTCATATAGAGCCTGAAAAAAATGATTTAAGAAATCCACGCCTCATATAGAGCCTGAAAAAAATGATTTAAGAAATCCACGCCTCATATAGAGCCTGAAAAAAATGATTTAAGAAATCCACGCCTCATATAGAGCCTGAAAAAAATGATTTAAGAAATCCACGCCTCATATAGAGCCTGAAAAAAATGATTTAAGAAATCCACGCCTCATATAGAGCCTGAAAAAAATGATTTAAGATATCCACGCCTCATATAGAGCCTGAAAAAAATGATTTAAGAAATCCACGCCTCTATAAGACCTCGAAAAATTGATTTAAAAAATCCACGCCTCTATAAGACCTCGAAAAATTGATTTAAAAAATCCACGCCTCTATAAGACCTCGAAAAATTGATTTAAAAAATCCACGCCTTTTATAGAGCCTGAAAAATAGACTCGGAAAAAAAATTATTTAAAAAATCCACACTTTATATAGACTCTGAAAAAAAATATTTAAAAAATCCACGCCTCATATAGAGCCTGAAAAAAATGATTTAAGAAATCCACGCCTCATATAGAGCCTGAAAAAAATGATTTAAGAAATCCACGCCTCATATAGAGCCTGAAAAAAATGATTTAAGAAATCCACGCCTCATATAGAGCCTGAAAAAAATGATTTAAGAAATCCACGCCTCATATAGAGCCTGAAAAAAATGATTTAAGAAATCCACGCCTCATATAGAGCCTGAAAAAAATGATTTAAGAAATCCACGCCTCATATAGAGCCTGAAAAAAATGATTTAAGAAATCCACGCCTCATATAGAGCCTGAAAAAAATGATTTAAGAAATCCACGCCTCATATAGAGCCTGAAAAAAATGATTTAAGAAATCCACGCCTCATATAGAGCCTGAAAAAAATGATTTAAGATATCCACGCCTCATATAGAGCCTGAAAAAAATGATTTAAGAAATCCACGCCTCTATAAGACCTCGAAAAATTGATTTAAAAAATCCACGCCTCTATAAGACCTCGAAAAATTGATTTAAAAAATCCACGCCTCTATAAGACCTCGAAAAATTGATTTAAAAAATCCACGCCTTTTATAGAGCCTGAAAAATAGACTCGGAAAAAAAATTATTTAAAAAATCCACACTTTATATAGACTCTGAAAAAAAATATTTAAAAAATCCACGCCTTGTTATCGCAATGAAAATCACTCATCCACACATTCCGATCAAGCAACCCCACATTCTCTGCCACGAATACGAGATATTAACCCCATTGTTTGTATTATGTGTGAGGGTGGCGGGGCATTGTCCGCCACCCTCTTGAGAACCAGCTAAAAATTTCATTCATTCATTTTTGTTCACCTCCTCGTTTGATGGATGGGAATAGTGGGTTTGATTGCCGGGTGAATTCCGTTTTTACTACGCTGTTTTCTTTTCTTTTCTTTTGTTGTGTTGTATTTGTTTCTGAGTTCACGTATTGTTTGTCACGCATTTCGTGTTTGTTTCCAATAGATAAACTCACGTACAATGCAATCAAGAAAAAATAGAAGAAGCGTAGATATGAATATAAACTTGGGTATAATACGGGTCGGTTCGGCCGTCTTTCTCCTCACTTTAAGGGAATGTAATGGAACTTCCTGTCTCATACTAGCACCAGTGTCGATTTTTTTCTTTACTGTAATGCGCCTAAGAATTCAATGTCAATAAACTTATTTTCTTTATTCTATTACGTAGTTCGTTCGCATTCTTTTTTGGCAGCTATACAAATTACAGATATGCGGCGTATTTACTTAAGTGCTACTAGAGAATGAATGATATAGTAGACTAATGGATTTAGTAACCCCAGCAAAGTGAATGAATGAGTGAATGTTGATTTGCGTTGTGTCACGTTTTGTTGCATTTTTTTGTTTTGTCGAATGCATCATGAAATTGACAAAAAATGAACTTAAGGTCAATCAATTTTTTTTTTTTTTATTTACTATGGAGAAAAAATGTATTTTAAAATATTTTTATTTTTCTGAGTCTGTCTGAGGCATGGATTTTTTAAATAATTTTTTTTAAGCTCTATATGAGGCGTGGATTTTTATATCCTTCACCACACTGTGGTACAGGGTATTATGCCTTTGTGCATATGTTTGTAACAGACAAAAGAAACGAGATAGACCCATGGTTCCTTTTGAGAATATGCATAGAATCACTTTTTAAGCCGATTTAGGCATGTCCGTCCGTCTGCCCATGTTAAATTGTAAACAAACTACAGGTCGCAGTTATTATCCGAATTGGATGAAATTTGGCATATGTCACTTATTTGGCCCAAGTATGAACCCTATTGAAATTGGGAAAAATCGTTTCAGATTTCGATATAGCTCCCATATATATTTTCGTCCGATTTAAGGTAAATGGTGCACCAAAGTCCCTAAATGTCTTTCGATTTGCACCAAATTTGGCATAGCGTAATGAATTAGGTCTAGACTGATGTGTGTTAAGTTTCGTGGAAATCGGTTCAGATTTAGATATAGGTCCCATATATATTTTCGTCCGATTTTAGTAAAATAGTGCACCAAAGTCCCTAAATATCTTTCGCTTTGGACGAAATTTGGCACAGCGTAATGAATTATGTCTAGAATGATGTGTGTTAAGTTTTATGAAAATCGATTCAGATTTAGATATAGCTCCCATATAAATTTTCGTCCGATTTTACGTAAATGGTGCACCAAAGTCCTTATATATCTTTCAATTTGCACGAAATTTGGCTTAGGGTACAGTATTAGGTTCAGAATGATGTGTGTTAAGTTTCATACAAATCGGTTCAGATTTATACATAGCTCCCCTATTCGATTTCATATAAATGGTGTACCAAAGTCCGTATATATCTTTCGATTTGCACGAAATTTGTCATAGCGTGATGAATTAAGACTAGAATGATGTGTGCTAAGTTTCGTAAAAATCGGTTCATATTTAGATATAGCTCTATATATTTTTTCGTCCGATGTAATGTAAATGGTGTACCAAAGTCCGTATATATCTTTCGATTTGCACGAAATTTGGCACTGAGTAATGAATTAGGTCTATAATGATGTGTGTTAAGTTTCATGAAAATCGGTTCAGATGTGGATATAGCTCCCATATATATTTTCGTCCGATTTAATGTAAATGGTACACCAAAGTACCTATATATCATTCGATTTGCACGAAATTTGGCATAGCGTAATGAATTAAGACTAGAATGATGTGTGTTAAGTTTCGTAAAAATCGGTTCAGATTTAGATATAGCTCCTATATATACATTCGTCCGATTTTAAGTAAATAGGGTACTGTATTAGGTCCAGAATGATGTGTGCTAAGTTTCATGAAAATCGGTTCAGATTTAGATATAGCGCCCATATATATTTTCGTCCGATTTAATATAAATGGTGTACCAAAGTCCCTATATATACTTCGATTTGCACGAAATTTAGCATAGGGTACTGTATTAGGTCCAGAATGATGTGTGCTAAGTTTCGTGGAAATCGGTTCAGATTTAGATATAGCTCCCATATATATTTTCGTCCGATTTAAATATAGCTCCCATATATATTTTCGTCCGATTTAAGGTAAATGGTGCCCAAAAGTCCCTATATATCTTCCGATTTGCACGAAATTTGGCATAGCATAATGAATTAGGTCTAGAATGATGTGTGTTAAGTTTCATGAAAATCTGTTGAGATTTAATTATAGCTCCCATATATATATATATATATATATCAGACTAGAATTTTTATTACAGTTCAATTGTTTTTTAAATACTTTTCAAACACCCCCTCTCCCACCCATATTTGTTTCCTTCGTTTTGTTATGCTGCACGTGCCACTTATTTGTCTTGTCCCAATTTTTTTTTAACTTGGTCATCATCATTTGCTGCAGTGAATGACCCACAAAATGCCGTTAAGAGACCGACAGAACGACCAAACAAAAAACCGAATAAAATATATTTAAATTGCCTGCCCCGAAGAAATAAATAAACAAAAAAGAGATAGGAACACACAAAGAAGAGGCACACCGCTCATTGAAAATTCTTGTGTCAGAACATTTTCCGTTTCCACTTTTCCGGTCGAGAAACAACCAAAAAACAAAAACCGGGTGGTGATTGAAATTCTTAGAATTTTAAATGTTTCGATTTTTTTAGTGTCTCTAGACAATTTTTTTGTTTTGTTTTGAATAATAAATTGTTTTGGGAAGTAAACATAAAATGAAATATAAAAAATCGAGAGAGAGATAGACACTGATGGGCTCGTCTGTGGTGGCGGCATGCCACCACGGCTTGGCCATCTAGCTATCGGCTCTGTTGGTGTTGTTTACAGGACGCCCACAATATTTTGTATTGTGGGAATTTCGATGACATGTCAAAAGGGAAGAGGCGGCATTTGTGTGTATGTATATTTAAATGTATGTAATTATTATGTGTTGTTGTTCTACACGAGCAATGTAATTTTTATGAAAAATCCTACATAACCGACCTGAGGTTCTACCATTTAATTTTAAACGCCTTTTTTGTTGGTTTTTTTTTTTTTGTTCTTTGTCATTCCCCAAACACTGATTATGCTGATGATGAAGACAATGATGGCATAACATAATGTAGAATAAAAGAAGCGAAAACAATTAAAATTAAACAAAATAACGCAATCATGTTTAATTTTGTTCTCTACCCCTGCCTTCCGAACATTTACCTCCAGGTTGTATGACTACATTACAAAAAAAAATTATGATAAAGACTTAAACAACCACAAATATTGTGACACAGTGTCTTGTTTTCTTTTGATGAGGTGATAAAAAGGTGGGTCTAAATAAACCCATTAGGTGACTTGAAAAAAATATATATTTTTTCAAGGGCTACTATAGGCATGGATTTTTGTATACCCTTCACCACACTGTGGTACAGGGTATTATGTCTTTGTGCATATATTTGTAACAGGCAAAAGGAAACGAGATAGACCCATGGTTCCTTTTGAGAATATGCATAGAATCACTTTCTGAGTCGATTTATGCATGTCCGTCCGTTCGTCCGTCTGTGGATGTTAAATTATAAACAAAGTAAAGGTCTCATTTATCATTCGATTTGGATGAAATTTGGTACAGCTCATTTATTTGGCCTAAGGACGAACCCTATTGAAATTGGGAAAATTCGGTTGAGATTTAGATATAGCTCCCATATATATTTTCGTAAATGGTGTACCAAAGTCCCTTAATATCTTTCGGTTTGCACGAAATTTGGCACAGCGTAATGAATTATGTCTGTGTGATGTGTGTTAATTTTCGTGAAAATCGGTTCAGATTTAGATATATCTCCCATATATATTTTCGTCCGATTTGAAGTAAATGGTGCATCAAAGCCCCTATATATCGTTGGATTTGCACGAAATTTCGCACAGCGTATTGGATTAGATCTAGAATGATGTGTGTTACGTTTCGTGAAAATCGGTTCAGATGTAGATATAGCTCCCATATATATTTTCATCCGATTTAAGGTAAATGGTGCATCAAAGTCCCTATATATCGTTGGATTTGCACGAAATTTGGCACCGCGTAATGGATTCGGTATAGAATTACGTGTGTTATGTTTCGTAAAAATCGGTTCAGATTTAGATATAGCTCCCATATATATTTTCGTCCGATTTAAGGTAAATGGTGCATCAAAGTCCCTATATATCTTTCGATTTGCACCAAATTTGGCTTAGAGTACTGAATTAGGGCCTGAATGATGTGTGCTAAGTTTCGAGAAAATCGGTTCAGATTTCTATATAGCTCCCATATATATTTTCGTCCGATTTAAGGTAAATAGGGCACCAAAGTTCCTACATATGTTTCGATTGGCACGAAATTTTGCATAAAGTATTGAATTAGGTCTAGTATGACGTGTGCCAAGTTTGGAGAAAATCCGGTGAGATTTATATATAGCTACCCATTTATATTTTCGTCCGATTTAAGGTAAATGGTGCACCAAAGTCCCTATATATCATTCGATTTGCACGAAATTTCGCACTGCGTATTGAATTAGGTCTAGAATGGTGTGTGCTATGTTTCATGAAAATCGGTTCAGATTTAGATATAGCTCCCATATATATTTTCGTCCGATTTAAGGTAAATGGTGCATTGAAGTCGCTATATATCTTTCGATTTTCACGAAATTTTGCATAGTGTACTGAACTGAGTCTAGAATGATGTGTGCAAGTTTCGAGAAGATCGGTTCAGATTTATATATAGCTTCCATATATATTTTCGTCCGATTTAAGGTAAATAGGGCACCAAACTTCATATATATCTTTCGATTGGCACGAAATTTTGCATAGTGTACTGAATTGAGTCTAGAATGATGTGTAGCAAGTTTTGAGAAAATCGGTTCAAATTTATATATAGTTCCCACATATATTTTCTTTCGATCTAAAGTAAATGGGGCACCAAAGTTCCTATATATCTTTCGATTGGCACGAAATTTGGCATAGAGTAATGAATTAAGTCTAGAATGATGTGTGCCAAGTTTCGAGAAAATCGGTTCAGATTTATATATAGCTCCCATATATATTTTCGTTCGATTTAATGTAAATGGTGCACCAAAGTCCCTATATATCATTCGATTTGCACGAAATTTCGCCAGGTGTATTGAATTAAGTCTAGAATGATGTGTGTTAAGTTTCCTAAAAATCGGTTAAGATTTAGGTATAGCTTCTATATCTGACCAAATGAAAAAAATAGTATCGGTTGCAGAATGATCCAATTTCATTTTACTGGTCCTTAAAAAATGCGACGTCTGTTTGGATTCATCTGTTGAATATACCCAAAAACCAATTTTGAAAAACTTCTGGTATCAAATAGTAGCAGTGAGGTGGATACCCCAGAACCAAGATGACGGTATAGAGTGTCTATCACCTAGCAAAGATGAAGTCAGAATAGCAATCAATCGGCTGAAGAATAATAAAGCAGCTGGTGCCGATGGGTTACAAGCCGAACTATTCAAGAATGGGGGTCAGACGCTGGTAAGCATGCCCAATGATTGGAGCCTCAGCATCCTGTGTTCCATGCACAAAAAAGGAGACAAGACGATATGTGCCAACTATAGGGGAAATAGCCTTCTTCCCATCGCATATAAAGTGCTATCCAGCGTACTGTGTAAACGACTGAAGCCAATGGTCAATGACATTACAGGACCATACCAATGCGGCTTCAGACCTGGCAAATCCACCATTGACCAGATTTTCACTCTGCGCCAAATCCTGGAAAAATCCCACAAAAAACACATCGACACATTCCACCTATTCGTCGACTATAAAGCCGCATTCGACAGTCCTATCCGTTCAGAGGTGTATAAAGCCATGTCTGCGTTTGGCATTCCTGCAAAATTAATTCGGCTATGCAGGATAACTTTAAGTGGAACAATATCAGCAGTTAACGTCGGAAAGGACCTCTCGGAGCCCTTTAATACCGAACGAGGATTCAGACAAGGTGACTGTTTGTCGTGTGACCTTTTTAACATCCTGCTGGAAATGATCATATGGGAGGCAAAGGTGAATAGAAATGACACTCTTTACACCAAACAACAAATGTTACTCGCCTACGCCGATGACATCGACATAATAGGTCGAACACTGAGAGCGGTAACAGCCACCTTTGAAAAAATTGAGAAGGAGTCTGCCAAAGTGGGTCTGGCAGTAAACGGCGAGAAGACCAAGCTGATAGTATCGACGCGCAAGACGTCCAGTGGACTCGGACCAACTGTGGAACTTGAGAACTACAGCTTCGAGGTAGTCAAAGATTTTATATACCTTGGTACCGCCATAAATAAAACGAATGACATCAGTTTTGAAATTCGGAGAAGGATAGTGATGGTCAACCGGTGCTACTATGGTCTGAGCAAACAACTCAAAAGCAAGGCCACCTCCCGCCAGACCAAACTCACACTTTACAAGACGGTGGAACTACCGGTGCTGTTATATGGATCTGAGCATGGGTACTTGCGCAAGCAGAGAGGGAAAAATTCTCCGAATGATCTATGGGACGATCTGCGTTGACGGTGAATATCGCCGTCGAATGAACCATGAGTTGTACCAGCTATTCTCGGACATCGACATTGTTAGACGTATTGAGCTGCAGCGACTACGTTGGCTAGGTCATGTTGTGAGAATGCATGAAGATACCCCAGCCCAGAAGACAGAAGGGGAAGGCAAAGAATACGTTGGAAAGATCAAGCGAAGACAACATCGCCGAAAATGGTCTTTCAAATTTGAAAAACTGCTCAAAAGTTCGACGCGCCTGGAAATCTTTTCTAAGCTCGGCTTACGGAACGACAGTTCTGTCACAAGCCAGCTAAGTAAGTGAAGGGTATCATATAGTCGGCCCTGTCCGACTTTACTAATGTCCTTACTGGTTTAAATAATTTTTTCAGGGACTTCTATAAGGCGTGGATTTTTTAAATAATTTTTTCGTGTTTTAAGGGTCTATTATAAGACGTGGATTTTATAAAGATATTTCTTCGAGGGTCCCAGACAGGCGTAATTTTTTTTTTGAAAACTATTTTAAAGACCTTAACTATTTATCACTTCCCATAAGCTTGTGTGATACACTTAAAAACAAAAACAATTGACTTGACAAATACACAAAACGACCATAAAAAATATTAAAATTTTTTTTTATTTATTTTTGTTGTTTTTAATCTTTCATCTACAACTACGTTGTGTACAATTACTTACCCGATATGGATGGTCGGGGTGTATGTATGTAAATACAATTTATTTGTTTACAAATAAAAATTGTATTTTGAGTGAATCATCATCAGCCGCATGTCATCATTTAACAAAACGGCTTTATAAATGGCATAAACAACCGGCTGAGTGTGTAAAAGAGAGAGAAAGAGAGGGGAGAGCCTGGTGGTCTTTATAGTATTAAACGCTAATTAATCTGTGATAAATATTAATTAGTTAGCTTATAAATAACTTATAGAACTAAATTGATGGAAAGCGGCTTTATTTACATAAAGTCAGCATAGGTGAATGTGATTTTTTTAGAAGATAATATGCAATTCAACTCAGCTGAATAGGGGTTTCAATAAGAAATCTTCAATTCAGCCTGGTTGAATGAGGTTTCCATTAGAAAATCTTCAAATCAGCTTAGCTGAATAAGGTTTCTGGTTGGAAATATTTAATTCAGTCTGCCTGAATAAGGTTTCTGGTTGGAAATCTGCCATTCAGATTTGCTGAATAAGGTTTCCATTGGGAAATCTTTAATTTAGCATGGCTAAATAAGGCTTCTTATACGAAATCTTCTATTCAGCCTTGCTGAATTAGGTTTTCTATGGGAATTTTTTATTTCAGCCTGGCTAAATACGATTTCTTGTGGGAAATCTGCAATTCAGCTCGGCTGAATACGGTTTCCTATAGGAAATTTTCAATTCAGCTAAACTTAATAAGGTTTCCTATAGGAAATCTTCAATTCAACCTGCCTGAATAATATTTTCTACAGGAAATCTTCAATTCAACCTAGCTGAATAAGGTTTCCATTAGGAAATTTTCAATTCAGTTTGGCTGATTATGGTTTTCATTAAGAAATATTCAATTCTGCCTGACTGAATAAGGTTTCCATTTGGGAATCTGCAATTCTGCTTAGCTGAGTAGGGTTTCATAAAGGAAATCTTCAATACAGCTTAGCTGAATAAGGTGTTCTCTAGGAAATCTGCAATTTAGCTTAACTGAATAAGGTTTCCTATAGGAAATCTTTAATTCAGCTTAGCTGAATAAGGTTTCCTATAGGAAATCTTCAATTCAGCCTGGCTGAATAAGGTTTCCTATAGGAAATCTTCAATTCAGCCTGGCTGAATAAGGTTTCCTATAGGAAATCTTCAATTCAGCCTGGCTGAATAAGGTTTCCTATAGGAAATCTTCAATTCAGCCTGGCTGAATAAGGTTTCCTATAGGAAATCTTCAATTCAGCCTGGCTGAATAAGGTTTCCTATAGGAAATCTTCAATGTAGCTTAGCTGAATAGGGTTCTTATTAAGAAATCATTAATTCAGCCTGGCTGAATAAGGTTTCCTATAGGAAATCTTCAATTCAGCTTGGCTAAATAAGGTTTCCTATAGGAAATCTTCAATTCAGTTCAATTTGGGATAGCTGAATATGGGTTTTTGAGAAAAGTTTTCATTTCAGCTTAGCTGTATTGCAACTTTATGAGCTGAATAGCATTATTTCTTAGTATATGTTCCCCATAATTCCCACACCACTTGGTGTGAAGAGTATTAATAACACACTTACTTGCATTTCCACCGAACAAATAACTTAATTAACACCCACCAGCACCACCACCGCAAAGCAATTACAGCTTGTTTGTAAGAACCCACACAACTTTTTAATAAAAAAAAACTTTAAACGGAATTTGTCTCTGTTTTTCTTTGACAACAGATTTGAAAGGAAACCGAAGATTCCAAAACAAACAAAATCTCAATGACCTGCTTGACTTCTTCTTCGTTGTCGTCGTATTTATCATTCCTTCACAATTCATCACAAAGGATATTAAATAAATCTCCTACTCATTTTTTCTTTGCAGATATTTTTACTTGACTTGACATCATCCCATAATCGTTAAATCGACACCGAGGAGAGAGAGAGGAGGGGAGGAGGAGGATAAAAATAGCAACTATTAACAACAACAAAAAAACACACACACACACACAAAGAAAGAAAATCCCCCATCAAGTGTTAAAGGAGGAGGGTGGCGACGTAGTGGTGGCATTGATTACCACAAGTCCTTAGAAGAGCTTTTCAAAGCTCTTCTCATCCTCCGCAAAGGATGAATGTTATGCGTAAATTACGTGGCGCCGGCAGTGCTCCAGCTGGTAATGGTAGCGCCGGCAGTGCGACGAGCTCCACAGGCAGCTCGTCCACCGCAAATGGTGGTTCCACACTAACCTCGGCCGCCAGTGAGGATGCCATGCTGGATGCTCGGGTCCAAATGAGTCTACACACACTGAAAAAACTATTCAATGAATACACACATCCCAAGGAGCCTCTGAGCGAACAGGAGAGGGATATGAAACTTTATCAAATGTTACCATTGTTTTGTAAGGTAGGTCAAACCACCACCCATCTCCCATCATCAAACGGAAATGAATGAACCACCACACAATTGTTTTTCATTTAACAGGTTTTCAGTGCCTGTCCTGCCTCGGATATGAGCGAAAAGTTCTGGGATGTTGTGGCCTTTTGTCAGCAAGTTTCACGTCTAATGGTTGCCGAGATACGCAAGCGGGCCTCCAATCAAAGCACAGAGGCTGCCTCCATTGCCATTGTTAAGTTTCTGGAAATCGAAACTACGGAAGAGACCAGCAGTGGTTGGATGCTGTTGTCAACCTTGAATTTGTTGGCGAATGGTGATGTGTCCTTGATACAGGTAAGGAAGACACACACACACAGGAAATTAAGAAAACAACAACAACAAAAATCATATTCAGCCAGGATGAATAGGAATCTTTAAAGGACCTAAAATTGTCGTAGATTTTTTAAAGACTATTTTTTCAAGGCTTATCCAAGGTTTCCTATAGGAAATCTTCTATTCAGCTTTGCTGAATAAGTTTTACGGTAAGAAATCTTTAATTCAGGCCGGCTGAATAATGTTTTCATAAGTAAATCTACAATTCAGCCCAGCTGAATAAGGTTTCCTATAAGAAATCTTCAATTCAACTTAGCTGAATAAGGTTTCCAATAGAAAATCTTCAGTTCAGCTTAGCTGAATAAGGTTTCCCATAATAAATATTTAATTCAGCTTAGCTGAATAAGCTTTTCAATAGGAAATCTTTAATTCAGCTTTGCTGAATAAGGTTCCCCATAAGAAATCTTCAATTCAGCTTTGCTGAATGATGCTTTCTGTAGAAAATCTTCAATTCCGAGTGGCTGAATAAGGTTTTCCATAAGAAATCTTCAATTCAACTTAGCCGAATAAGGTTTCCTATAGGAAATCTTTAATTCAGCTTAGCTGAATAAGGTTTCTTTTAGGAAATCTGCAATTCAGCCTGGCTGAATAAGGTTTTCATTAGGAAATCTTCAATGCAGCTTTGCTGAATAAGGTTCCCCATAAGAAATCTTCAATTCAGCTTTGCTGAAAGATGCTTTCTGTAGGAAATCTTCAATTCCGAGTGGCTGAATAAGCTTTTCTATAGGAAAACTTCAATTCAGCCTGGCTGAATAAAGTTTCCTATGGAAACTCTTCAATTCAGCATGGGTGAATAAGGTTTTTTGTAGGAAATCTTTAATTTCGACTTTCTGAATAAGGTTCCGAGTTAGAAATTGTCAATTCAGCCCTGCTGAATAAGGTTTCCTGTAGAAAATCTTCAAATCAGCCTTGCTGAATCTTCAATTCAGCTAAGCTGAATAAGGTTTCCACTGGGAAATCTTAAATTCGGAATAGCCGAATAAGGTCTCCTACAACAAATGTTCAATTTAGCTTAGCTGAATAAGGGTTTCCTATAGGAAATCTTCAATTCCGAACCTGAGACTGGTCGAATAATGTTTTCATTCGGATATCTTCAATTCAGCTTAGCTGAATAAAGTTCCCCATAAGAAATCTCCAATTCAGCTTTGCTGAATGATGCTTTCTGTAGGAAATCTTTAATTCCGAGTGGCTTAATAAGGTTTCCTGTATGAAATCTTCAATTCAGCCCGGCTGAATGAGGTGTTATATAGGAAATCTTAAATTCAGCTTGGCTGAATAAGGTTTCGTATAGAAAATCTTCAATTCAGCCCTGCTGAATAGGGCTTCTGTTTGGAAATTTTCAATTTAGCCCTGCTGAATTGGGTTCCCCATAAGAAATCTTGTATTCAGCTTGGCTGAATAATGTTTTCTGTAGGAAATCTTCAATTCAGCCCTGCTGAATGAGGTTTCATTTAGAATATCTTTAATTCAGCCTGGCTGAATAAGGTTTCCGGTTGGAAATCTTCAATTCAGCCCTCCTTTAGGCCTCCTAAAATATTCTATAAAAATTCCAGGCCTCTTTTAGGGCTCCAAAAAATAAGTTTTTAATTTTTATTAAAAAATATAATAAAAATTATACCATTTCCGATTTCTCATAATTTTGTGAGGTATCCAAGGACGTGGTGGACAGTGAAGAGGTTCCTTGAAAATTTTCCATATTATCCGTTGCCACCCTAGAAGTCCCTCTTGTTGGACTCGGCTGCCTATGGACTCTATGAGTTTTCGGCCTCCTCAAAGCCATTGTATTCGCTTGTGGGTACTTCTTCTCAAATCCCTTCCTCCCATCGTGCACCAAATACCTCGAAAACCATTCGAATTGCCGCAAATACTTCTCCACACTCGAACTAATGAAATATAACCTCAATGGTTGCAGGGCCGCTTCATTCTCATCTTCAAATATCGACATTGTGGGTTGGCGTATCCAACACAAATCCACAGCAAAAACACAATGTAATAAAAATAATAGACCCGTGGCCAGGGAGGCTACACTCTGTTGTTTACAATGTCGAAAAAAGCCGTGTTGGGGCTCCTCAAAATCCGACAAATACATTAAATGGAAATCCCTTTCCGCATGATACATGGTTAGAAGCGAGGCCAACACAAACATTAACGCACCTGTGCCATTGATAATGACCTCCATTAAGGGCTTGGCAGGGCGACCCAACAAAATTCCCAACCCGCCAAATAGTGACATCAGGGTAAAGCCAAAATAGGTGCCACAATAAATAATGACATGGGGTATGGGTTCCACATCCTGCCGTACACCCATTAAGTGTAAACTTAGGCAAATGGCGGAGAGAATTGTTTCGAGGAATTTGAAGAGGAACCAGACTTGCTGCATTTTTGCGGAACTTCTTTTTGAATTTTATTTTTCAATTGTCAAAAATATTTATTTTACTTTTCTCTCCTTGCTTTTCAGGTTATGACAGCTGCCGCAGTGCCCTCTACCCTGGTGAAATGCCTTTATCTCTTCTTTGATTTACCCGCTGTTGAAGATGATCCACCATCCGATACACCCAGCGATTTCAATGCCTTTGAACGCCGCACCCTATTGCAAAAGGTTTTCGTACAGCTGTTGGTGAAATTATGTTCATATCCGTATCCGGCCGAAGAGCTGGCCCGCATGGATGATTTGACATTGCTGTTTAGCGCCATTACCTCTCCATGTCCCACACACAACATTGTGTGGCGTAAAAATGCTGCCGAAATCCTGACCACCATATCACGGCATGGTCTGACAGATGCTGTTGTCAGTTATATACATTGTAAGTAGGACAGTCGGAACCTCAAGGTGGAGGGAGATTAATATGTATCTCTTTTATTTTTTAGCCAAAGGCTGTATGGCTTTGTGTGTGGACAATATGCGGCGCTTAACATTCGGCAACCCGCTGGAAATTGTTGAAATGTTCGTTACGGTCTTTTGTTTTCTAAAGGATTCTAGTCAGGTATCACAGATACTAATGGATGATTTCAAGGCGTCACAGGGTTATACGTTCTTAACCGATTTTTTGCTCAAGTAAGTTGAGAATTTAATTTAATTCCCAAGCAGAACCCTATTCAGCCGGTCTGAATATATTTTTCCAATTCGAAACCTAATTCAGCCAGTCTAAACACAAGATTTCCTATTGGTAACCTTATTCAGCTAGGCTGAATTGAATACGTCCTAATGGAAACCTTATTCAGCCAGGCCGAATACAAGATTTGCTATTGGAACTGCTATTCAGCCGGACTGAATTGAAGATTCCCTAATAGAAACCTCATTCAGCCGAGCTGAATTGAAATTTTCCCAATAGAAACCAAGCTGAATTAAAAAATTCCTACCAGAAACATTATTCAGCCAGGCTGAATTCAAGATTTCCTCATGGAAACCTTATTCAGCAAGACCGAATTGAAGTTTTCCTATAGAAAACCCCATTCTGCCAGGCTGAATTGAAGATTTCCTAATGGTAACCTTTTTCAGCCAGGCTGAATTGAAGTTTTCCTATTGCAAGCCATATTCAGCTGGCCGTAATAGGGTTTTCTATAGAAACTCTTCAATTTAGCCAGGCTAAATAGGGGTTTCTACAGAAAATCTTCAATTTAGCTTAGCTGAATAGGGGTTTCTACAGAAAATCTTCAATTTAGCTTAGTTGAATAAGGTTTTCTATAGAAAATCTTCAATTCAGCTAAGCTGAATAAGGTTTTGTATGGAAAATCTTCAATTCAACTTAGCTGAATAAGGTGGTTCTATAGAAAATCTTCAATTTAGCTTAGCTGAATGAGAGATTTTATAGAAAATCTTCAATTCAGCTGTGCAGAATAAGATTTTCTATAGAAAATCATCAATTCAGCCGTGCTGAATAGGGGTTTCTATAGAAAATTTTCAATTCCGCCGGGCTGAATAGGTTTTTCTATAGAAAATCTGCAATTCAGCTTAGCTGAATAAGGTTTTAAATAGAAAATCTGCAATTCAGCTTAGCTGAATTAGGTTTTCAATAGAAAATCTGTAATTCAGTTTAGCTGAATTAGGTTTTCAATAGAAAATCTGCAATTCAGCTTAGCTGAATTAGGTTTTCAATAGAAAATCTGCAATTCAGCTTAGCTAAATTAGGGTTTCAAAGGAGAAATGTTCAATTCAGTCTATCAGAATAAGGTTTTGCATTGGGGATTTTCAATTCAGCTTATCTGAATAAGGGTTCCATTATAACATTTTTTATTTAATAATAACTGTTTTTTCCCCCTTCCAGATTCGATACATCTCGCACCCACTCCGTTGAAGTTCAGGCTGCCATACGCAATCTGGTCCTGATGATCTCATCACTGTGCATGTGTGGCTATAATGAGTTGAGGCCACCACAGGCACAAATAAATGCCCTTTTCAAGATGCAAAATTTCCAAATGCCCCAAGCCTCATCGCGGGAGACATGTGTACGCAACATCTATGCTTTTCAGGTGCTGCAAACGGTATTCCTGAGAGCAACATCCTCCGGCCTCTGCTGTACAATATTGGATGCCATCTCCCGTGTCTATCATTCGGAAAATGCCAATTATTTTATATTGGAATCGGAAAATACCCTCAGTCAATTTACCGAACGGATACATCTAAAGGGATCACAGATACAAGAGAAATTTTTCGATTTATTGGAATTCATTGTGTTCCAATTGAATTTTGTACCCTGCAAGGAATTGATATCGCTGTCATTGCTACTCAAGAATAACCATTCGACCAGCTGTAGTATTTTATGCCTCAAGACCCTGTTGAATATTTTAAGGCATAATAATGTATTTAAGGATGTCTATCGGGAGGTTGGCATATTGGAAGTATTTGTAACGTGCCTGAATCGTTATGCCGATCATGTGCGCACCATAACCAAAGATGATGAAAATGCTGTGGTCGTGGCAGAGGAAGGAGAAACGGAAGATCTCGCCGATAGCATGGGTAAACATGTTCTGGAGGCCCTTACCATACTGCTGAGTGGTAACAACAACAATGCCAATGTTTTTCGTGAAAGTGGCGGAGCGAAATGTATTCACGATTTGGTGAAATTTAAGCATTGTCGTCCCCAATCGTTGGGCATTATTCGCGAACTCATCCTCTCTGCGGGTGGAGATGATGATATGCTGTTCATACTCTCCGTCATGCATTCGGTACCACCCTATCAAGTGGAATTTAAAATACAAATCCTTAATATGCTACTGGGTTGCCTCAAGGATTCACATCGTACCCGGACAGTATTCCGCAAGGTTGGTGGCTTCGTATATCTGACTAGTGTCTTTGTATCGCTGGATGGTAAACTGTGCGATGAAGATCACATTGAGGCTGAGGCTGATGCTGATCCTGAGGCTCAACTAATACCCCAGGATGATTTGGTTCTGCTACTACAAATGGTTTGTCAAACCTTGGCTACGGCAATGCGCTTCGAACCGGCAAATGCCAAGTTTTTCCATCAAGAGATTTGTACTGCCTCGCTGTGTGATACCCTGCGGCTGCTGGGATGTTTTGGCAATGAAACCGAGCTGCCCGAATTTAAAGGAATATTTAAAACGGATATCGGCACGCAGAAGTATTATCATGAAGTCTTTTCGGGTGACATTTTGAATTATAGGTAAGAAAAATTATAGGTATTCAGCAACGCCTGAAATGAAGATTTGCCAATGAAAATCATATTCAGCCAAGTTAAATTTAAAATATCCAAAAAGGAACCTTATTCAGCGGGCTAAATTGAAGATTTTCAATAGATAACCTTATTCAGCCGAGCTGAATTGAAGTATCCTATTGATAACACTATACAGCCAGGCTGGATTGAAGTTTACCTATGGAAACCCCTATTCAGCTGAATTGAAATTTTTCAATAGGAAACCTTATTCAGCTAGGCTGAATTGAAGTTTTCCTATAGATATGAAAACGCTATTCAGCTGGGCCGAATTAAAGTTTACCTATAGGAAAACCTATTCAACCGGGATGAAACAAAAATTTTCTATTGTATATCTTATTCAGCCAAGCTGAATTACAGATTTGTCATCGGAAATCTTATTCAGCAAAGGGAACTTTTGATATTTTTTGAGATATTTAATCTATATTTTTTTATTTTTCAGATTCCAGGACACCATACCCCGTTCTCTGTCCTATGTGTGCGTAGTATACCGCCTACTGTACAGTATTGCTTTGGATAATTTCGAATCTCCAAATCTGAATAACATAATTACCCTGTTTAACGATCAGCATAATCGTTCACCATCCAAAGAATTAGCTTTACCTCCAGCTCACCCAAATCAGCTGAATCTCTCACAACCCACACCGGAACCTCGCATTGTCCATCCGGGTGTGGTTTTGTGCATGATCCAACTACTACCCAGCGTGACACATAACCAACAACACACCTTGGCCACAAATCTGCAAGTATACCTTAGCGAAGTCATCAAGTCTCTGGTGCGCAGTGAACGCAACCAACAAATAATGTGCGACTATGGCCTGGCGGGTCAACTGCTGAAAATCGCCCGAAAAGCTTTATCCGAAGAAGTCAATCCCCTACATGTCCCCATGCAATACATTTTGGAGAGATTGGCAGCTCAGGCCCTGCAGCCTACCGAGCTGAGAGAATTTTTACGTTTGGGTGAACCCCTGTCGTGTAAAAATATCGATCTTAATAAATGCTATTCCATGGGTGGACCTGTACCATTGACTCGTATAAAAACATTGGTCTCCATGACGACGCCAAGAGATTTTCGAGCACACGGATCCAGCACCCTGCCGCCGTTTGTTGAAATGGATATGTCCGCGGAGGGATTTGGGTGTCTATATCTGCCCTCATTGGCTCCGCAGGCAACGGCCACCGCTGGTGGTACCATAGATGCCAATACAATCGGTGGTATTGGTTCGGGAGATCGCATCTTTCCACCGCAGACAGGTCTTTCATTCTCCACCTGGTTTTGTGTTGAGAAATTTTCAGATCCAAAAACAGATCCACATTGTGTGAGGCTACTGACATTGGTGCGTACGATACACAACCCGAGGGAGGAGAATTTGGTATGTCTTTCGATATTGCTCTCGGCGAGGGATAAGGCTATTGTGGTGTCAACACAGGAGACCCTGGTGACGCCAAGTAAAAGTGAGTAGACATTTAAAACATCATTTTCAGTTTAGAATCTAGTATCAGTTAGGTTGGATTGGAGTTTTCCTATTTGAAACCTTATTCAGCAAGGCTGAATTGACATATTCTTAATGGAAACCTAATTCAGCCAGGCTGAATTGAAGATTTCGTAATGGAAAACTGGCTGGGCTGAATTTACGATTTCCTAATGGAAACCTTATTCAGATGGGCTGAATTGAAGATTTCCTAATGGAAACCTTATTCAGCTCGGCTGAATCGAAGTTTTCTTATTGGAAACCTTATTCAGCTGAGCTAAATTTAAGTTATCCAATTTGAAACCTTATTTAGCTGGTCTGAATTGAAGTTTTCCTAATGGAAATGATTTCATATGATGATTTCTTACTAGAAACCTCATTCAGCCGAGCTGAATTTAAGATTTCCTATAGAAAACCTTATTCAGCCGAGCTGAATTGAAGATTTCTTATAGAAAACCTTATTCAGCCATGCTGAATTGAAGATTTTCTATAGAAACCCTTATTAAGCCAGGTTGAATTGAAGTATTCCTAATATAAACCTTATTCAACATGGCTGCATTGAAGATTTCCCAACGGAAACCCTATTCAGCCAAGCTGAATTGAAGATTTCCCAATGGAAACCTTATTCAGCCAGGCTTAATTGAAGATTTCCAAATGGAAACCTTATTCAGCTGGGCTGATATCAAGTCTTCCTAATGGAA
Organism: Musca vetustissima; assembly: GCF_032173495.1. Taxonomy (NCBI): domain Eukaryota; kingdom Metazoa; phylum Arthropoda; class Insecta; order Diptera; family Muscidae; genus Musca; species Musca vetustissima. The sequence goes on from NW_026883149.1 coordinate 22,501, forward strand.
ACCTTATTCAGCTTAGCTGAATTGAAGATCTCCTACTGGAAACCTTATTCAACTGCGCTAAATTGACGATCTCCAACTGGAAATCTTATTCAGCTAAGCTAAATTGAGGATTTCACACCGGAAACCTTATTCAGCTGGGCGGAATTGAAGATTTCCTATTGGAAACCTTATACAACTGTGCTGAATTGCTGATTCTATACTGAAATGTTAATGTTTTTCTTGATTTCCAGGCCTTGGTGACTGGGAACCTGAGGGATCGGATGACAACAGTGCCCGCATTTGGTGTCCCGATTTATTACACGAAGGCCAGTGGCACCATTTGGTGGTGGTACTTAATCGAGCGGTCTTGAAAAACTCCAGTCTGTCGCTGTACTTGGATGGAACGGTAGGAGGACCTGAAATCTCGCCCTATCTCTAAGTTTGATAATAATTTTTAATCACTCTCTAATTTTAGCCCCTCCATTCCCAAAAGCTCCATTATATCTCACAAAACCCGGGAGCCGGTTCGGCCAACCTACCAGTGGCCACCTCGGTATTTGGTTACATTGGAACACCACCTATTTGGCGCCGCTACTCACGTCTGTGTTGGAAGCAGGGTGTTTGCCACCTTCTCGAAGATGTGGTAAATCAACAGACAGTCCAAACTATTTTCAATTTAGGTCCCCATTACATGGGTTCGCTGCAAGCCCCCCAACTGGGTAAAAAGGTTGAACCTTTAGGCCCCTTGGTGGCAGAGGAAAAAGTCCTCTTAGGTCTCAATGCCAAGGCTGTATCTCAATTAACATTGGTCAAGATCCGCAAGGTTTACAGTCGTGCCGATAATAAGTCCATTGCCAAGCAGCTGGGCATGAACTCTCATGAAAATGCCACGCCCATTAAGTAAGTTGCGGGATTCTAAAGGAGGGGATTTATTATTATTAATTGAATCCGTTTTTTTATTTTTCAGAATCCTCCACAACTCAGCTGGTCATTTGGCTGGAGCTGGCCGCACCCTGGGCGGTGTGGTAGTGGGCTATCTAGGTGTCCGCGTCTTTAGCCCCCATCCCGTCTCTGCCATGATTGACACCGTCGGCGGCTGCAATGTCCTCCTCGGCATCATTGCCATGGCACAAGACGTGGAGTCTTTGTATGCCGGCGTCAAGGCCCTAACATGTGTGGTACGCAGTAACCGCGCAGCCCAAAGTGAAATGGATCGCAAGCGCTGCTACCAGACCCTCGGCATGTTCTTCAAGAAGAAGAAAAATCTCCTGAATTCCCACATTTTGCACTTGACATTTGGCTTAGTGGGCACGGTGAACAGTGGCCAGGATATGTCAGCCATTCCCAATGTTACAGCTTTCCAAGATCTCCTTTGCGATTTGGATATATGGCATAATGCCCCCAATGGGCTGCTCAGATCTTTGCTGGAACATTTATTGGAATTGGCTGTGGAGTCGAATGAGAAGAAACAAAATGTGAAAATCATGAGAGAGCTACAATTACTCAATAAGCTGCTCTATATCATCGTCGATATTCAGGATCATTCCACGCGGGAGATTCTCTTCAATTTAGTCGAAGCCCTCCTGGGAGGTCAGCCAAGGCACACCGATCTTTTGCTATTTGGCCAATATTGTGCTTCCAAACTACCCAAAGCCGATCAGGTCGAGAAGTCCCTAATACTACCCACAATGAAACCCACCCCGAATCCTTCCAATTCCGCTGCAACTGCCGAAAATGATACAACTGCTCAGAACATCTACTTGCGGAATCGTTGCCTATCCCTACTACACGGTTTGCTTTTCACCGCTCGGAATACTGTCAATTACATCATCTGCGATGATATCTCCAAGACCCTGGGAATGGATTGGCTTCTGCTCTTCATGCAACCGAATGTCCACTTCACCACGGTGATAATTGCGGTAAGGATCTTGGTCGTGATCTGTGCCAATGAAAGTTTTTTGGTACGTTTCCGTGACTCTACCCATAATGGCGGATATTTGCGCTTTACCGAAATGGTTTCCCAAAAGAAGTCCATGGGCATTGCAGCCCAGCAATTGAATTCCAGGCCATCGACTGGGACCGGAACTGTTATTGTGGCCACCACCGCCAATACCTTGCAGCATTTGCCCACCCATATTGCCGGGGAGGTTAGGACGGCGGCTTTGAATATACCAGGTGAGGTCATATCAAAGCTAGTTTTCAAGTCAGCCAAGCTGAATACGATTTTCTACATAAAATCTTCAATTCAGCCTGGCTGAGTAGGGTTTCTATAGAAAATATTCAAATCAGCCTTATTCAGCCCAGCTGAATAATGTTTTCTATAAAAAATCTTCAATTCAGCTTAGCTAAATAAGGTTTTCTTTAGAAAAACTTCAGTTCAGCTTAGCTGAATAAGGGTTTCTATAGAAAAACTTCAATTCAGCTTAGCTAAATATGGGTTTCTATAGAAAATCTTCAATTCAGCTAAGCTGAATAAGGTTTTATATGGAAAATCTTCAATACAGCTTGGCTGAATAAGGGTTTCTATAGGAAATCTTCAATTCAGCTTGGCTGAATAAGGTTTTCTATAAAAAAATCTTTAATTCAGCTTAGCTGAATAAGGTTTTCTATAGAAAAACTTCAACTCAGCTTAGCTGAATAAGGGTTTCTATAGAAAAACTTCAATTCAGCTTAGCTTAATAAGGGTTTCTATAGAAAATCTTCAATTCAGCTAAGCTGAATAAGGTTTTATATGGAAAATCTTCAATACAGCTTGGCTGAATAAGGTTTTCTATAGGAAATTTTCAATTCAGCTTGGCTGAATAAGGTTTTCTATAGAAAATCTTCGATTCAGCTTGGCTGAATAAGGTTTGCTATAAAAAATCTTCAATTCAGCTAAGCTGAATAAGGTTTCTGATGGGAAATCTGCAATTCAGCTTAGCTGAATAAGGTTTTCGATTGGAAATCTGCAATTCAGCCCAGCTGAATACGGTTTTCTATAGAAAATCTTCAATTCAGAATGGCTGAATAAGGTTTCCCTTAGGAAAACTTCAATTCAGCCCAGCTGAATAAGCCTTTTCTATAGAAAATCTTCAATTCAGCCTGGCTGAATAAGGTTTCCAAAGGGAAATCTGCAAGTCAGCCATACTGAATAAGGTTTCCATTGGGAAATCTACAATTCAGCTTAGCTGAATAAGGATTCCGATGGGATATTTGTAATTCTGCTTAGCTGAATAAGGTTTTGATGTGAAATCTGTATTCATCTTAAGCTTCTGATAGAAAATCCTGATTTCAGCTCAGTCGAATAAGGCTTTCAATATGATTTCCATTTATTTTTCGATACTAACCTCTGATTTTCCTAATTTTTCTAGGTTTCCAGACCCTGGAATGGTTAATGCAGTACCACCTGGACGTCCCGGAATTATATTTCCTGATTACTGCTTTGATAATGGGGCAACCTGTAAAATTACTGGCCACAGAACACACAAAATTCGATCTGGATCGTGTGTGGTCATTCCTATGGGGTGCCCCCGTTTCGGCCAATACAAATATACCAAAAATGAATATTTGCCCGGAGGGAGTATGTGTCCTGCTGGGTATGGTTAGAGCCATAGTGCATGGTGGGGAAATGGCTCCCTGGTTGAATAGTCATCCTGAGACAATAATACAGTTGCTATTTAGTCTCTATCAAAATCTTACCGATTTTATGCCAGTCATGATGTCGGGAGATGTTATATCGTCCCTGGTTGCGGTGCTCTTCCCCAATAGCAGTAAAGATGAAAATGTGGAATCAGAACCGAACAGCGGTAATAGTTCACCCACAGAGGAAACGGGTGGTGGTTTTATGATGAGCCTCAATGCTGCTGCTTCGGGGAATGCAAGTACAATGGTCAAGCTAACTAATCATCCGGTTAGGAAATGCATCATCGACTTCCTGAGGGTCATTGTGGTCGATTCGTTGAGCTTGAATATGCATGGCAAAACAACACCGGTTATAGATTTGGTATTGGATGCCTCACCCGAAAATTCGGAGCTAAATTTACAAATCGAATATCAAACGGAAATTATTACGGCCCTAATGGACCACTTGCTGGCAGCTGATATTTTGGTAGGAGAACAGGCTGCCCTGTCGTTGGTACCCCTAATACAAAGCCATACCCAACATGTGGCTCCGAATGTTTTCTATTTCACGGCACGTGTGGTGGATAAAATGTGGCAGGGCTGCTTGACCCGCAATCCGCATGATATCTTCGATTTCATTATCAAATTGATAGCTCAGGCTAAGAGAAGAACTTCGTCGCTGACATTGGAACAGTTGCATCATTCATTGAATCGAACCATTTTGTATTTATTGTCAAGACCCACAGAGGCCATAACCGAGCAGATGAGCGTCTTGGAGGCTCTGCATAAAATCATTACCCATCGTTTGCTGATTTTCGGTGCTGGAAACCATGAACTGGAATTCATTGGATGTCTAACCTATTGTCTGCTCCAACTGACATCGGATATGAAAATTATTTTGGAACCATCCACTGCGCGTAATACCACCTGGCATGTTAATCCGCAGGCGGATATCATCGAACCCAAAGATGAGGATTTAAATCAATTGCAGGTAAGGTCACATTTTCAAAGTAAGGGCCCCAAGCTAACCCTCCTCTATCCTCTTTTTTCCTCCAGGGTCGCAATTTAATTGTCGGAGCCGCCTTCCGGGTCTGGGAAGAGCTGTATGTTTGTAAGAAACCAGCCATTGAAGAGGTATTTAAAGTGTCATTGTCCGCTCCGCCGAATAACCAAAAAGCTCCAGATCTGCAAACTACCCGAGAACAGGTTATGGAACTGGCTTCGAAATTATGGTTTAATTATGTCGATGCCGAACGTAAAGCCTCGTATCGCATTCCCTGGGAAATCCACAATCAAATACAATCGAAAATCCAAAAGGTTACTGGAGGTCTGACACGGCTGGCAAGCCGCACCAAAGTCAAGAAGGATGAAATGGTTCGTGCTAAGTCGTCGATGACCCGGGAATCGGCATTCGAATGCACCAACATTCATGTGCAGTTGATAAAGTGAGTAGTTCGGAGAAGTGAAATTAAATAATATTCTACCCTGCCTCGCTGAAAAAAGTTTCCTTTAGGAAATCTTCAATTCAGCAGTGCTGAATAATGTTTCCATTAGGAAATCTTCAATTCAGCCTGTCTGAATAGGGGTTTTCATTTGGAAATCTTCAATTCAGCCTGGCTGAATTAGGTTTCCATTAGGTAATCTTCAATTCAGCCTAGCTGAATTAGGTTTCCATTAGGAAATCTTCAATTCAGCCTGGCTGAATGAGGTTTCCGTTGGGAAATCTTCAATTCAGCCTGGCTGAATAGGGGTTTCCAATAGGAAATCTTCACCTTTTAGGATTCCGTTTTTTAATCAATTTTCTTTTTTCCATTTCCAGGGACCTTTGGGAGTTACGCTGCAAACAATACCTACAAATGCTGCAACACACCCAGCGTTATGTCTATCAGGATTGGGTCCAATCGGAAACAGAATTGACCCGCGAACGTGGCCTCTGGGGCCCTGAAGGCTGTTCCACACTCGATAAATGGATATTGGATACGACAGAAGGTCCACATCGCATGCGTAAGAAAACCATGCGTAATGATCTCTTCTATCTCCACTATCCATATCGTCCCGAGCTGGATATACCCGATAATCGTCAATTAAAATATAAAGTTGCCACCAGCTTCGATAGTAAAATCTATTACACCCATTGTCAGCAGCCACCGCGTATTTTGTGTGAAACGGATTCTTTGGCACAACAACAACAATCGCTGCAACATCAACATTCCGTAGATGCCAATCAATTGTTGAAGGCGTCGGGACATGGACAAGCGGCTCATCATCCCCAATTACAGACGTCAAAAAGTGAACCGGGTGGTACGACAAGTACACCACCCCAGTCACCGAATGAACATCGGGCTGCTGCTGCTGCTTCGACTGCAGTAGCTCATGCCCAGGAATCGTTGGACATTAATGCTCCCGACGATGAGGACGAGGATGATGAAATGTCAAATATTTCTGATAATGAGACATTCTTGCGGCTGCTGGAGGAACAGGAAAAAATCTCCTTTATGTTTAGATGTGCCCGAATACAGGGTTTGGATACCTTTGAGGGTCTGCTGTTATTCGGCAAAGAACATTGTTACATCGTCGATGGTTTTACATTGCTCAAAAATCGGGAAATTAAAGATATTGATACTTTGCCACCAGGGGCCTATGAACCGATTATACCAAATTCTGGTGGTACCACCCGGCAGCACAAAGTTCGTCAATGTTCCAAATTTGCTTATGAGGAGATACGGGAAGTCCATAAACGGCGTTATTTGCTACAGCCCATTGCATTGGAGGTCTTCTCCGAAGATGGCCGAAATTATTTGCTAAGTTTTCCGAGGAAGGTGCGGAACAAGGTCTATCAAAGATTTATGGCCCATGCCACAGCCATTAATGATAATGCCCAGCAATCGGTGGCGGGGCAAAAGAGAACGGCAAGTGTGGAACAAACATCGGGTATTTTCAGTAGTTTGATTGGTGAGACCTCGGTGACCCAGAGATGGGTGGTAAGTATTTGATTTGTCAAGGGGTATTCGAACTTTTATTTAATATTCCGATCTTTTTTCCAGCGTGGTGAAATCTCCAACTTCCAATATTTAATGCATTTAAATACCCTGGCCGGTCGCTCCTACAATGATCTCATGCAATATCCCGTATTTCCCTGGATATTGGCCGATTATGATTCGGAAGAATTGGATTTCAATAACCCAAAGACATTCCGTGACTTCTCCAAACCCATGGGTGCCCAGTCGGAGGAGAGATTGGAACAATTTCAGAAGAGATTTAAGGTGGGTCCTCAAAACACACACACCCTCCGTAACCTATAAGAATAATACATATTGATGTTCCTTTAGGAATGGGATGACCCTCATGGTGAGACACCACCCTATCACTATGGCACCCATTACTCATCGGCCATGATTGTTTGCTCATATCTGGTGCGCTTGGAACCATTTACCCAGCATTTCTTGAGACTACAGGGGGGTCATTTCGATTTGGCCGATCGAATGTTTCACAGCATCAAGGAGGCCTGGCTGTCGGCTTCCAAGTTTAATATGGCCGATGTTAAGGAGCTAATACCTGAATTTTTCTACCTCCCCGAATTTATAACCAATTCAAATAATTTTGATTTGGGTAGGTCCACAGAAGTAGAGGTTAAAGAGAGTAAATAATTGTTCTTTTTTCTTTTAAAGGTACCAAACAAAATGGCGAAACTTTGAACGATGTTATCTTGCCACCATGGGCCAAACAGGATCCGCGAGAATTTATAAGACTACATCGGAATGCCTTGGAGTGTGATTATGTTAGCCAGAATTTACATTTGGTAAGGAATGAATTTCAAAAAATATTCGGGAAGGACAGAGACTTTAAAGAAGGGTTAAGGGTCACAGGAGTGGATTTTTTAAAAATATTTTTTGAAGGGTCTATCACAGGGCTGGGTTTTTTAAAAATATTTTTATTATTAATTTCCTTCTTTCCTCTTCCAGTGGATCGACTTGATATTTGGCCACAAACAACAAGGTCCTGCTGCTGTGGAGGCCACAAATGTTTTCCATCATTTGTTCTATGAGGGAAATGTTGATATTTATAAGTAAGTCCCGCTCCTTTTGCCTTCGGAGTTTTGTAATGAATTCCCTCCACTCTTTTAAAATTTCCAGCATTGATGATCCGCTGAAGAAAAATGCCACAATTGGTTTCATTAATAATTTTGGACAAATACCCAAACAACTGTTCAAGAAACCACATCCCGCCAAGAAAATGTCTGGCTCACGACATTCCACGCTAATCGATCCGAGTGCTTTGATACAGGGCAATACCACTGTTTTACAATCCGATCGTTTGTTCTTCCATAATTTGGATAATTTGAAACCGAGCCTGCAACCCATTAAGGAGCTAAAAGGTCCCGTGGGTCAGATATTGCAACCAGATAAGACTGTTTTTGCTGTGGAACAAAATAAGGTACACATTGGGACAACTTTTTTTTCGAAAGGAGGAATCTAATAGCTTATTTTCTTTCTCTTTTCTAGGTTATGATGCCACCATCATATACGAAATATATAGCCTGGGGCTTTGCCGATCACTCGCTGCGCATTGGTCTCTACGATACAGATCGTGCTTCATTTGTCTCAGAAGCAGCTGCACAAAATTCTGGTGAAATTTTGGCTTGTGCCTGTCCCAATTCGAAAATGATCATCACAGCCGGAACCAGCTCCGTTATTACAATTTGGAAATTTGATGCAAATCGTAAAAGTTTAACGGTTAAACATTCGCTACATGGCCACACTGATGCTGTTACCTGCCTGGCAGCTAGTGCAGCATATAATGTTATTGTGTCGGGATCGAGAGATGGTACTGCCATTGTTTGGGATATGACACGGTTTACATTTGTGCGTCAGCTGCCAGGTCATGTGGGTGTGGTGGCCGCGGTGGCCATTAATGAATTGACGGGTGATATTGCAACATGTTCCGCCACGTGGCTACATGTATGGTCTATAAATGGTGACCCCCTGGCAACGGTTAATACTTGCGTGGGAAGTGCCGATCGTATGCAGCAAATATTGTGTGTGGCCTTTTCACAAATACGAGAATGGGATCCACAGAATGTTGTAATTACTGGTTCAACAGATGGTGTTGTGAGGGTAAGTGGAAATGGATTTTTAAAAATATTTTTCAAGGGTCTATCAAAGGCGTTTTTCAAGGGTCTCAAACAGGCGTGGATTTTTTAAAAATATTTTTTCAAGGGAGATTTTTTTAAACATATTTTTTGGAGGTCTCAACATAGGCGTGGATTTTTTAAACATATTTTTTGAAGGCCTCAACATAGACGTGGATTTTTGAAACATATTTTTTGGAGGCCTCAACATAGACGTGGATTTTTTAAACATATTTTTTGGAGTCCTCAACATAGACGTGGATTTTTTAAACATATTTTTTGGGAGCCTAAATAGTTTTCCAATGGGGTATAATTGGGGTGGATTTTTAAAAATATTTTTTCAAGAGTCCCCAATAAAAATTTTGCTTCCTCTTCCCCTTTTAGATGTGGTCTCTCGAATATGTTCAAGTACCCATTGAACGCAAACTGAAACGTTGTGCCGAAATTAAATCTCAAGAAAATCCTGATACCGGTTCGGACAAAGAAGATGAGGCTGTGGGTGGTGAAACGTCCAAGAAAATGGAATTATTTAAACAAATGCAAAGCATATCTTCACATGATGATAACGGTAAATAAAATTCACCTCAACTGTTACCCAATTTTCTAATCTCTTCTCTTTTTCCAGAAATCCATAAATCCGCTTCCGAAAGTAGCATATCAGAAGCATCCCAGCATTCAAATAACTCCACGCAATCGGATAAACCAATGAAAGAATGTGAAATCCCGGTGACATCAGAACGGCGGAAATCTTCATTTTCGGGAGCGAAATCGCTACATGAAATTAAATCATCAACGGTAGAGGGTTCCGGTGGCAATAAGGGAATTGAGGGTAAGATTTGATTTCTTAAAATTGGGGTTTTCAAAATTATTAATTTTGTTGTTTGGTTGTTGTTTTCTTTGCCACCCAGAAGAAGAACGTTCCACAATACGTCCCAGCAAATCTGATACTAGTCTCACCGATGGTTTCGTCATGATCGATAATGATAAACATCGTGGTGATCATTGCCTGAAGAAAGGTAAGCATTTTCGAGGTTATGATTTTTCAATTTTTAATTTGTTTCTTGTCGCATCTCTCTAGGCTTCAAATGGCAACGTCAATTAATGTTCCGTTCAAAATTAACCATGCACACGGCCTATGATCGCAAAGATAATGCCGAACCGGCCAGTATTACAGCCTTGACGGTATCCAAAGATCATAAAATCTTATATGTGGGTAAGTAAAATTTAAATTTTTAAAGGATTTGGATTTATGGGTTAAAATGCGATTTTGAAAATAAATAAATTTTTGATTTTTTGATTTATTTAATATTTTTCTCTTATTTTTGTAGGTGATGCTCGCGGTCGCATTTATTCATGGTGTGTCACTGAACAACCTGGTCGTGGTGTGGCCGATCATTGGCTTAAAGACGAAGGAGCTGATCAGTGTGTTAAATGTCATGTTAAGTAAGTAGTAACCAATATATTTGAAAGGGGAATAACGAGGGAGAATTTTTTTATGAACGGCTATAAATCCGTCTTTATGAACGTATATAGGAGACGCTATTTTAGTTCAAGGTAATTTTTAAAGTGGTAAAATTGTATTTTTGTACGCCAGCTAAAGACATTATTTATAGTGGAACTAGAGGAAATCTTTGTAAGCGATCTGAAGACAGTAAATATCTATAACCCGAAGGTGTTTTTTATAAACCAGCTATGGAAACTTAGAAGACGAGCGGAAAGGGTACTTACAGATCAGCTGAAAGAATTATTTATTAATTGCATGTAGTGTAGACGACATTTTACACGAACTGAATGGAGCCTTTATAGATGAACTGGATGGAGTATTTATGGACGACCTGAGGGGAGTCTTTATAGACGAGCTGGAGTAAGTCTTTACAGTGGAACTGAAGGGAGACTATATAGACGACCTGAGGTGTGTTTTCATAGACGTGCTGAAGTGTGTCTTTATGAACGAAAAGGAGTGATACTTTATTGATGAGCTGAACTCAGTCTTTATAGACATGCGGAAGGATTTTTTTTTATAAATGGGATTTTATGTATCAGTTTTGTGGAGTCTTTATTAACGAGCTAAAGAGAGTCATTATAGCCGAGTTAGATGGATTATTTATAGACAAGTGAGTCTCTATGGACGAGTTGTAGTAAGACTTTATAGAGGAGCTGAAGCCAGGAACTCTTTGGAGCCGAGAGGAACTAAAAAAGTATTTAAAAATGAACTGATGGGAATATTTAGAGACGAGCTGGAGGAAGACTTTACAAAAGTGCTGAAGTGAGTCTTTATATACGACCTGAGTAGTGTATCTATAGAGGAAGGATGTCTTTATAGACAACCTGAAGGGAGTCTTTATAGACAAGGTGGAGGGAGCTGCAGAGATTCTTAATAGACGAACTGGAGATAACACTATTGCATTGCTATTTAAGCTTATACCTGCGAGTGGAAACCTAGCTGAATGCTAACGGACACGTTCATAGCTTTATAATTAAACAAACATATGAGTTCGTAGTCTTCTCCTCTTTAGGATGACCCCCTAATGCTAATGTGTTTTTTGAAACCGTGCCCATCGCAGCCTTATCGATACCTGGGCGCATCGATACGCATTAGGTTTAGTTATCTACCAAGTCTTTGTCAATTTCGACCTCATGTCCTCCTCTTAACCTATGCCCATTGATTCTCCAACTTTGTTAAACCCCCATAAAAGACAAACAAACTCTGCGGCTGATTTTGTATTGGCTGCCTTGGCACACTTGGCAAATTTGAACTCGGACACGGACTCGTTTCAAAAATCAAAAAGTGTATGCTCACGCATGTGCATCGGTCTGGGGCGACATACATATATGAAAATCTGACACGACAAAGTGAATCCCATTTTAGACTCATTGAGGAATGTGATATCTTTCATCAAAGCATCCCAACCGACATATGGGATGACACCCAAATGCCAGACAAAGTGGAGGGTTCCTTTAAAGCGGAAACCGTCGTAAATACGTCGGCTACAGTCGACAAGCCATCACATCTGAGGCAGGCGGCTACGAAGGGGAAAGAAGTCAAATGTGGGTGTTCCAAAGTTACTTTGGAACCCTTGTTGTCGGCTTCTGCTCTTAAAAGTGTCAATCTCAAGGAAGGGAAGGCAATTTACTACTGCCAACGATACGTAGATAGGACCCCAACATGATGAGTGAGAAGGAATTCAACTGGAATTCAAGCAGCACCTAAAGGTCGTGTGGAAGTACGAAAAGCACTATCCCCACCAATGTCTTTCTTTACACAACAAATCAGAGCAAATTCCACTTATATTAAATTGTGTATTATATAACAGGATATAGGTACGAGCAGAAGTCTTTTGATCAGAATATATTTTCAAATCATAAACTTAGGTGATAGGCGACTATTCCATTCAGGCATGTCTGATAGGCCTGGTCCTTGATATAGAGGCACACTTTTGTACCTCTGGATCTTTTGTTACGTTGACCCACAGAAAGAATCGTCTCTTTATTTAATTGTCTTATGTGCGTCTTTGCTTTGCACTTACGTTAGCGGTCCAAGCTGGAGCCGCATAGGAAATTAAGCATTGAAAATTATTATTTACGGAACCACGTTCTGGAATATCTCCCATATAACGTTAGTACTTTACGATATTACGATATTTAAAAGATATCAACAGCATTAAACCGAAACAAAGTGCCTACAAATTAGTGTTTCAGAGGCTGTATGATCTTCTGACAGAATAATTCATTACAAACCCATATTTTAATAAGGCCACCATATGTTCGTCCGTAATATATAATTATTGTTCTCGGAAGATCTTAGAGGTATTTTTCAAAAGAATCTGGAATTTGAAATTTCTGTTTTTAATGGGTGAAAGATCTACTGGCACAAATAATAATCGTTTTTAGTTACAAGTTCATTCCCAATTTTATAAATTTTTGAGGTCTGCGCCTCATCTTTCAACTGAAATCGATGCTTCGGATTCTCGGAGTGAAAAATAACTATTCAGAGAAAAAATTTAATATTGGTTCCTGTATTTACAAATACTCCATTATGCGGGTCCAAATTTAAAGTATTTTTAAATTCCTTGTCACATTTTCCAATCGAAGTGCCAGAAGAGTCAAATACTCCACTTGGCTGAAAATCTTTAATGTAGTGTCCCATTTAAAGGATTTAGACTATTTGACATTCTAGACATTCAATAGTTAGAAATCTCCTTCAAAAAATATTAGAAATCGGTTTTCCAATTATAGTATCTGATAGCATTTAATGATCTGAATAAATAGAAATACTTCTTGTAAAAAATCGGGGTTTCAGACGGTTCAATACATCTGCACGTAAATTGTCACAATCCATATAATATCCCATTTTAGGTGTATTGAGGAACTTGTCACAATTTCCAGTCCAAGTTATTTCGTATTTGAGGTTCTCAATGGATTTAAAACCTCCTTGGGACGGTAGCAAAAAAAGCCCATATTGCGGTTAAGCTTTAGGATTTTTGTATGCTTGTGGTTTAGGTATATTCTTCAATGTCAGTATATATTATTGGATGTGTAAGGTACTAATGTTTGGAAAAAAAATTTTGCAGAAGATTTGGACTTGGTTGTGGTTCGTAATGGATAGGCAATTTCATTGCATACAATGTTCAATTTCTAAACAATTAAAATTAATTTTAGCTCGATTTTATTACAATTTTTATACCCTACACAACTATGTTGTCAGGGTATTATAGCTTTGTGCAGCCCCAAAAGTTTGTAACGCCGCGAAATATTGGTCCTAGACCCACCTTTAAGTATACCGATCGTCATATCTCGACTAGCTGAGTCGATCTAGACATGTGTGTCCGTCCGTCCGTCCGTCTGTCCATTATAATTTGTAAACACGATACAGGCCACAGTTATGGACCAATCTTCACGAAATTTTGCATGTAGGATGGGTTCTGGCCAATGAAGACCCCTATTGTTTGTGGTAAAGATCAGTTAATATTTAGGGGATGAAATGAACCAAATACTAAATTTTTATCGGTTTTTCTGGCGCTCCAGAGGCCGCAATTATGGCGCGAACATCGCGAAATTTTACATGGAGAAGGGGATCGGGCCAAAGAATAAGCATGTCTGTTTTGTAAAGGATCGGTCAATTTTTAGCGGGTCAAATGGACCCCGACTTTTGTGTGAAAAATTACAAATTTTGTATTCTATTGCCTATATATTTGCCCCTGAAGGACATAGACCCGAGAAGTTGATTGTATATCCAAGAGGAGTGGTTGACCTTTAAATTGATACCAATTATATGGTCGTACGTACTCAGATGTGGGAGTTACACTTAAATATTTACAGGTGCTTACGTACTGAGATATTATTTAGTAACCCATTACCACACTAGAGGGCGGAAATATGGCGCTGGTCGCTCTGAAATTTTCCAGTTGTGGTAAAGGACAACGCCTAGTATTTTCGGCGATGATCAGATAATAATTTTGGGATGTATTGGACCGAAGACCTATTTTTTTGTGTTTTTTTCGAGTTGATCTATAGGTCACAATTATAAGCCGAACATCACAACACAACCCACGGTGAAGGGAATCTGGATAAGTAATTAGAAGGGATGTACTGAATATTATTAATATTCGAAACATATGTCAGTGTAAGGTAGAGGTGCTGTTGACCTCTAATCCGGCAAGAGGGTGCAAATATCACGAAATATTGCCCAGGCTCAAAATAAACATCCGCAGAAAGTTAGAGTTCAGTGGAAGTTGTGTAGGGTATCGTATGGTCGGCCCCGTCCGACTATACTGCTCCGCTCACTGGTTATATTTACATTTATATTGTTCTGATTTGGGAAGGAGTTCCCCTTAATAAATTTGCTCCTGGAACAGTTGCTAAATTTGTATTCAAAATTTGCTTCTCCTTCTCTCTATTTCCAGATTCACATTATACGAACGTAAACATCATTGTCGCAATTGTGGTCAGGTGTTCTGCAATAAATGCAGTCGTTTCGAATCGGAAATATCACGTTTGCGAATATTAAAGCCGGTGCGGGTGTGTCAGTCGTGTTATGCACAATTGCGGGCGACATCTGTTGATAATTAAACACATATATACAATAAAAAAAAAGAAATAATAATTACTAAATTTTAGAGAGAAAAAACATTAAAAATAATGACTATTTAATAAAAGACATTACAATACATTTATGCATAAATACATACATACACACACATACCAACATAACTACATAAGTAATTAATTATTATTAATAGAGACATACATAAATAATAATTATTTGAAACACACACAGAGGAAAAAAAGAGTAAATGTACCTTTTACAACAAAAATAAATAAATAAATAAAAAATATATTATGAGGAAGAAAAATTAATAAATAAATAATAATTATAGTAATTTAAAGAAATAAATAATAATTTAAAGAAATAAAAAAAATATACCAAAAAGTAATAACTAAGAGGAAATTAAGAAACATACAAACAGACATACATTAATATATATTAAAAAATTAAATAATAATAATTATTATTAGTTGTTAAGTATAGAGGAAGAAGAAAGGATAATTAGTGTTACAAAGGAAAAAAGAACATAATGGAAAGAAAAAAAATAACAATAATAATAGTAATATTAAACAAAGAAAGGTGAAAAAGAAATACACATACACATATAAACAGATAAAAATTGTAAAATGTGGATTGAAAAAGGTCCAAATCCACGATCTAAATAATATTTTTATATTGCTATTATTTAAGAGGGTAATTTTCAAAAAAAAAAAAATGTAAGGTGTCTGCTAATGACCCAATGTCCCAGTTGTCGAGCAACTATATTTCCTTCATAATATACTTCTTAATTTTGTCCAAGTATCCTGGTCGAAATAATTCGATTTTTTTTTATTCTTATTGGAAAACAAAATCCCCTGTCTCTTAGACACCCTGTGTAATAATGGCGATATCTCTCTGTATTGCATCCTTCTAAAAATTGCCTATAAATGATACAATATTATAATACTCCGTTCTGATAAGTGGAAGATCTATTACCATTGTTTACTATTTTCCTCCAGGAGAAGTTCACGGAAATGTCATTCACTCTCAATAATACCGGACCACTTAAACCCTTATAGTTCGATGTAAAACAGCCTAAGCGTATTCTATATTTTTGTATATTGGAACCAATTTCTCATATGCAGACGGAGTATTTCCTCATTCAGTTTTGGAATGTGCCGAAGTCTTTTTTTCAGAGCCTTTATTATGAGACAATATACAAATGTGAAAGTGATTCCTCGTAAAATACGGAATTTGTCCTCAATATGATTTTGATATGATCCCAATATCCAAAATTTGTTTTAGGCCGACTTTTTCAATACATATTTTACAAACTAAAAAATATTTATAAAATACTCCTCTCTATCTCTCATTTTTATTTCATCTCATTTCTTTCTTGTCGCTCTTTAACTATATATAATTAATATTGTGTATATTTTAATAAAAAACAAACATCAATAGACTATTTTATTTGTTAAACATTTTTTATATAATTTTTTCTCAATCAAACAGAAAAATCGAAAAGAAAAATGGAAAATAAAGAAATAACTCAAACAATAGATTTTTATAAGTTTTGTATAAAACCAAAAAAAAAAACAAACAAAAATATTTTTTGCTATAAAACGTATATTTTCTAAAAACCATTTAAATTTATATTTTTTTACCAACCATTCAAAAATTTATATTTTTTAATTAAATTATTAATATCCATTAATTAAATTTAATATCCATTTTTTACTTTAGCAACGAATTTTATTTTATTTTTTCTATATATCTCGCTCATTTTATTTTATATACCTAACTCTAGCTCACAACTCTGTATCTCTCATTCTCTAAGATACCTTATATTGGAATTCTTTTATAAAACAAAGGCTGTTTATTATTTATTAAAAAAAAGACAAAAAAATGTATTCTTATCTATATAAACAAAATATGCTTATTAAGATCGTTTTCACACACATATATACAATATAAATATTATTTTTTTATTATTATAGATTTTTATTTGTTATTTAAATTAAAATTATTATTTTCTATTAAATATTGTTCAGTTGTATTTTTTATTGTGTAATCAAATTGTTTTTAGTATAATTTTTTTGTTTTTAATTTTATAAAAAATATATATTTATATATCAATTATTTATTTACAAAAAAATTTTTTTTATTTTTGTATTATTGTGGGTGTTGATTTTCCGATGATTTTCTCTTAATTTGGCAGCAATGGCTAACACTTGTCGACACTTCTCCGCATGCAGTTTCTTGTTCTGTAGGCTGAAGACCTCGAGCATGCGTTCCGTGTCGATGTCGCTGCCCCAACCTTTTGTAGTTGAGGAATGTCTTTTTTCCTCACCAGCTTGAGTTTCATTGTTCCATCTATGGGTCCAATGCTTGCCACTATCTTCCTCAGGACTTCTATGCTATTTGAATTTTCAAATTCCAGCATTAGATAGTCCCCTTTGAAATCGCAGCTATCTAGTTCAATAGAGTCCCCTCCTCGTCGTAGGTACTCCATGATCTTGCTGTTGACCGCATTTAACACTTCCTTAGGGTCTCCTTCTTTAGTTTACCGGACGCGCTATTCCCGCCGATTACTGCATAGCAGAGCTCGTCTCAATAGCGTTTCCTGGCAACCTTGGCATAAGACGGGGGCTCCTTACCATCTGTTGCTGTCGTCTTCCTCTTTCGCAAATACCGCTTGGTCCTTTTGGGATTCCCGGTCTTTGCGGAAGATTCCGACTCCGCACTCGTCTTCCTGATATCAGAGCCACATTCGTCTGCCCTCGTCAGTGGATTCTCGTGGCAGTCTCCTTTGACATTGGTTTGACTTAGCTCTTTTTCTTCTTGGCAGATTTGACAGTCGCCTCCTCATCCGGAGACCTTATCCTCTTCGCCGCTTCCGCAGAAGTGGAGGGATGGTCAGGCTTATCCTTTTGAGCCTCTGTCTGCATCTCGCCATTTTTGTTCATCCCGTTCATTCTGGCCAACTTCCGCCTTTGTGCCCCAGACAACTGCTTCTTCCTGGTTGTGATTTTGGCGATATCCTTACTCACCTCCTCTATTATCTTGTCAGCCTCTTCTCTCTTCGGGCTCCCTCCTGTCTCTGAAGGCTGGCTCGAGATTGCTCTTCCGCTGTGGTTCCTCAACTCCGCAGATCAACGACACCCGCCAATACTGAGTTATTTAGGCTCCGCACCGTAACTTTATTTCCTTTTTCCATTTTTTTTTAGGGGAACACCCCCATAGTTAGTTTTGGTCCGCGGGGCAGAAGTCCTGAAGGTGGGTGATCAAACAATTCCATTACCTACAGTATACACTGGTTGTAATATATTAGTATGGTCAATCACCTCCCCCTATCCGCCACCAGAGAACGCGCCCGGTAAGCGACTAACAATCTAATTCGGGCGTAAGTTTTTAACATATTAGGCGTAAGACTACTATAAGGCGTAGATTCTTAAAAACAATTTCCGAGAATACTATTAGGCGTAGATTTTTAAAATATTTTTTTCGGGGACTACTATTAGGCGTGGATTTTTAAAATATATTTTTTTCGGAGCCTACTAATAGGCGTAGATTTTTTAAATATTTTTTTGGAGTCATCGACACAATCCACCTATTCCTCGACTATAAAGCCGCATTCGACACCCAATCCGCTCAGAGGTGTTTAAAGCCATGTGTGCGTTTGACATTCCTGCAAAATTAATACGGCTATACAGGATAACTTTGAGTGACACAAGGAAAGGTCCTCTCGGAGCCCTTCAATACCGAACGAGGATTGAGTTTCAGGTGACAGTTTGTCGTGTGACCAGTTTAACATCCGGCTGGAAAAGGTCATACGAGATGCAAATGTGAACAGAACTGGCACTCTGTACACCAAACAGAACTCGTTACACACCTACGCCGATGACATCGACATAATGGGTCGAACATTACAGCCACCTTTGAACAAATTGAGAAAGAGTCGGCCAAAGTGGGACTGGCGAAAAGACGAACCTGATGGTATCAATGCTCAAGAAGTTCAGTAGACTCGGACCAACTGTGGAACTTGAAAACTACAGCTTCGAGGTAGTGAACAGCACCGCCACATAAACAAAACTAATAACATCAGCTTGGAAAACCGGAGAGAATAGTGTTGGACAGATACTACAATCTGGTCTGAGTAAGCAACTCAAAGGCAAGGACACCTTTCGCCAGACCAAACTCACACTCTACAAGATACTGATACCAGCCGTGTTGTATTTATATGGATCTGAAGCATGGATACTTGCGCAAGCAGATGAGGCAGCTCTTTGTGTGTTTGAGAGAAAAATTCTCCGGAAGATAGACGATGAATATCGTCATCGAATGAACCATGAGCTGTACAATATATTCTCGGACATCAACATATTCAGACGTATCGAGCTGCAGCGACCACGTTGGCTAGGTCATGTTGTGAGAATGCATGAGGATGCCCCCAGCTCAAAAGGCATATAAAAGCGAACCAGTGGTTGATTCACGAAGAAGGCGAAGGCCCCCTAATGCGATGGAAAAATCAAGTTTGACGACAAAATCTCGAAACATGGTCTTTCAAATTGGATTAACTGCACACAAGATCTACGCGCTTGGAAATCTTTTTCAAGCTCGGCTTATGGAACAAATGTTCTGTCACAAGTCTGCTAAGTATGTTAGGAAGGTGCCAGAAGGGGAAGGTACCATGGGGTACTATTTTCGAACTTGATTTAAGTTTTTAATGAAATATTAAGATGGACAAACAAAATTGAATTAAATCGGTTACGGTACCGTTGAAAGTTGCGTTCAAACTGTGTTTGGCCTAAAAGTATGCTATACAAACCAACAGCGCAGCAATTACGCGAACGAAAGAAAAATTGCCGTTTTTAAAAATGCCATTTTTGTGTGGTTTTTACTGTTCAGGTAATAGGTGCCCAGCATCGAACAGTAAGGTGTGTAATACGGAACATCGTTTCTTTCAAAGGCAAATATCTCAGCGACTACTTAATCGATTTTAATAATTTTTGCACAAATGTTTCGAGGGAAGTCTAAAGTTTTATTCCATATTGGAAATAAATATTTAAACCTGTGTTATATAAAAGCAAATTAGCATTTGGAGAAAGTTTAAAAAATCGACTATATTTTTTGTCTGGCTGGTGCGCCCGATAACTCTCGAAGGGAGTAACATGGCAATATTTCTGTCAAACTTAAGGGGACCCCCCCCCATTCTCGGTGTCAACAATTTTAATTTAATTTAATTCGAATCTACTCTAATTCTAAAATGTTCCTACAAAATTTTAAGTGAAAATCTCAAGAACTCTTGAAGATATAGCCGATTTATTGTGTCAGCATCAAGGGACGGCACGAGTGATTCTTAAATTTTAAACGTATTTTTCTCGAAGTGAATGGTGAAGTGAAACTAAAAATCCAATCGGTCCCAAATGTTGACACGTTTCTCTGGGAGTGTATAGCTCTCGTATGAACTAGGATAAAGCCAATCGGTGAAGATTTTCCTTACTTTTTAACCTAGTTTATGGTTCAAAATAGGCGATTTTCAAAAAAAAAAAAAAAAATCAAAGTTCCGCCTTTTTGTTAATTGTTGTGCGAAATCAATAATCCTAGTTCATACGAGAGCCAGACATGTACTCTTTCCCTTAAGTCAATTTCAAAGATGGAGCCCATTGGTCAACTCTTTCTGTACAAAATGCCCAAAATTTTGCCTAATATTTTAACCATGCCTGTATAATTTTTAAATTTTTTTGGGCCAAACATAAGGCGTGGATTTAGAAATTTGAATTTTGGTAGTGTTGGCGGGTTATTTGGGATACCATTTGTATTTTGTTTTTGCAATATAGTCAGGCTGGATCCCAGTTTGTTGGTTTTATAAAAAAAAAACAACTATTTATTAGTGGGGAATGTATGGCATTGTCCGCCAAGGGGTAAGGCAGGGAAGACTGTAGTTTCGGATCTCGCCACTGATCCTCATAAGTTCCCTTAGTTTTTTGTTGGGATATTCTCCCCAGAAGCTATTTATAGCTTCTTTACAAAAAAACCTTTCAAACCCAAATGTCTCTTGTGACAATTCGAAGTTCGTTTCGTTGGCGCCTGACTTCGTGTTTTTTTTTTTTTTTTTTTTGCCAAACATAAGGCGACGATTTTTAAAATATTTTTTTTCGGACCCAACATAAAGCGTTGATTTTGAAAAAAATTTTTTTAGGGCCAAACCCAAGGCGTGAAGTTTATATATATATATAATATTTTTAGGGCCAAACCTAAAAATAATATTTTTCCAAACATAGGGCGTTTATTTTATTTTTTCTTTTAAACTTTGGTTTTATTTATAAATTATATTCACCACTCAATTACTAATATTTTAAATTATTTCAACTATTTATTTTTTTTATTCCATTCCATTATTTATTAAAAAGTCGAATCCATATATTGCTTACAAATATTTCTATAAAAAATCCTCAAAACAATCTACAAAATTAAAGAACATGATCAATTGAGAACAATACAAACAACAACCAAATTAATTAAAAAAATAATTGAACACGCCCCCAAGAAAACAATAATTTATAAAAATTGGTAAACAATTTACATACAAAAACCATATATATTATATTAATTGCTTATACAAGTTTTACAAAAAAAAAAAAAAAAAAAATACCAAATACAAAAAAATAATTAAAATATTTATTAAAAAACTATTTCTATTTGAAAACAATATTTTTTGTTTAAAAAAATTAATAAAAAAAAATAAAACAAAAATAAAAATATGGAAAAAAGAGGAATAAAAATATTCATAAATATATGAAAAAAAATATTTGAAAAAATATATTTATTATTAATAAAACAAATCCAACCCAAAACAATAATAATTGGCATTAAATAAAAAACGTATATATATTATGTTGTGGTAAAAAAGTAACAGATTATAGAAAAATTGATTAAAAAAATAACAAAAAAATGGAAATGTAAAAAATAATAAATACCATTATAACGTATATCTAGACTATAAAAATATTATTAAAAAAAAATAAAAAAAATATGGAAAAAATACACACACAAAAAAGTATTACAAAAAAAAAAATTAGTGAAAAATGGAAAATAAAAAACGTAAAGTTATAAATAAAGAAGCAAAAAAAAACAATAAATAAAAATGTTAAAAATTAAAAATAAAAAACGTGGATTTTTATATAACTTTTTCTGGGGCTACCATAAGGCGTGGATTTTTTTAAATAATATGTGGATTTTTTAAATAATTTTTTTTACAGGCCATAAGGCGTGGATTTTTTCACTAACTTTTTTTTCAGGATCTACCATAAGGCGTGGATTTTTTAACTATTTTTTTTCAGGGTCTAACATAAGGCGTGGATTTTGTCATTAATTTTTTTTTCAGGATCTACCATAAGGCGTGGATTTTTTCACTAATTTTTTCAGGGTCTACCAGAAGCCGTGGATTTTAAAACTATTTTTTCAGGATCTACCATAAGGCGTGGATTTTTTAACTATTTTTTTTCAGGGTCTAACATAAGGCGTGGATTTTGTCATTAATTTTTTTTTCAGGGTCTACCATAAGCCGTGGATTTTTTAAATAATTTTTTCCGGGGTTACAATAAGGCGTGGATTTTTCAACTAGTTTTTTTCAAGGTCTATCATAAGGCGTGGATTTTTTAACTAATTTTTTTCAGGGTCTACCACAAGGCGTGGATTTTTTAACTAATTTTTTCAGGGACTACCACAAGGCGTGGATTTTTTAACTAATTTTTTTTTTCAGGGTCTACCATAAGCCGTGGATTTTTTAACTAATTTTTTCAGGGTCTACCACAAGGCGTGGATTTTTTAACTAATTTTTTTTTTCAGGGTCTACCATAAGCCGTGGATTTTTTAAATAATTTTTTCAGGGGCTACAATAAGGCGTGGATTTTTTAAATAATTTTTTTCAGAGGCGTGGATTTTTTAAATAATTTTTTTTTTCAGAGGCCTATATAAGGCGTGGATTTTTTAAATAATTTTTTTCAGAGGCCTATATAAGGCGTGGATTTTTTAAATAATTTTTTTCAGAGGAGGCCTCAGAGGCCATAAGGCGTGGATTTTTTAAATAATTTTTTTCAGGCCTATATAAGGCCTATATAAGGCGTGGATTTTTTAAATAATTTTTTTCAGAGGCCTATATAAGGCGTGGATTTTTTAAATAATTTTTTTCAGAGGCCTATATAAGGCGTGGATTTTTTAAATAATTTTTTTCAGAGGCCATAGACAGGCGGGGATTTTTTAAATAATTTTTTTCAGAGGCCATAGACAGGCGTGGATTTTTTAAATAATTTTTTTCAGAGGCCATAGACAGGCGTGGATTTTTTAAATAATTTTTTTCAGAGGCCATAGACAGGCGTGGATTTTTTAAATAATTTTTTTCAGAGGCCATATACAGGCGTGGATTTTTTAAATAATTTTTTTCAGAGGCCAATATAAGGCGTGGATTTTTTAAATAATTTTTTTCAGAGGCCTATATA
>NW_026883150.1:0-46702 GCF_032173495.1 Musca vetustissima
ACATCCTAGAACTATGTCTGTGCACAATTTCAAAATTTCAGCTCTATCTTAAATATTACGATCTCTATCGAAAAAATTTCATATTCCTGATTCAAATCTCGTTTTATGTTTTAGGGCACAAATCCGCAAAAAAAAAATTAGTACCACTTAAGAAAATTTCTGAAACAAATCAAACCTAAATTTTTATTATCGCATTATAAGAAAATATGGACTTCAGCCACTTTCAAAATAAACGACTGATATGTAAAATAAATACTCATAGAGAAGGTAACCCTGTAAAAAGTTATAATTAAAAATCACAAGTCATTTTGTTTGCAACAGATATATTTAAAGCAAATATTTTGGTGTACAATTTACAATTAGACAACTAAATCATTTGTGACGCAAATAATCGGTACGAGTGTAATAAGTTGCGGGACGTACATAGGTAGTAGTTACTGGAGTCAATGGACGGACATATTGAACAACGGGTACAGATGCGGCCTGGATATAGGTTCTGGTTATTGGTGCAGTCACCACAGCGGGAGCTACTGGTACGGCAGCTGGGACAGAATAACGAACAACTGGTGCCGATGCAGCGGGATACAAGAATGCCCCGTGAGCGACTGAGACCAAAACAGCCAAAGCAAAAATTGTGAGTTTCTGAAAAAAATACATTTTAATTATAATCCGTGCTCTATGAAAGCAATATCATATCTTACCATTTTTGTATGTATAATAAGGTTCAGATCTTTCGAGGAAGTGATACAATTTTACAAATTTTATTCTACTTTTATATTCAAATCATTGTGAGGGAAAATGTTTTTAAAATTAAACATTTATTGGCCTTCTTAATGTTGAATAATAAATTACTCTATTTTTTTTTCCAATTCCTAATTGACTGGCGTGTCATCGCCTTGTTATTCTGTTTAATGACGATTTTTTGTTTTTGATTTTGTCACTTTTAGCAATATTTATATGAATTAAATTGTTTAATTAAGCTTCTGGTAGGTTGTTTAATTATTTTTATTGATATTAATAAATATTTAATTAAATGACCCCCGATTACTTTATAATCCCTCAATTCATTCATAATGTTATAGATTTTATTATTGCTCGACATTTGGGCATAACATTTGATTTGAAACATCTGGAATGTGGATCAGGTTTCTTTTGGAAGAATATTTTCAGTATTAGAAAGTGGATGGTATTCCCACACAACTAAATCATTTATGGATCTACGTGACTCACCTTGTCGGACTGAAGTACAGAAATTGATGTTTAATATTTGGACTGTATACAGGTCGGTGGTTGTTCTGATTAGGTCCTCGAAATGCATGAAAATTACACGGAAAATTATATAGATTTATGAAAACCATTTCTCTCTCAGTGACTACGTTAACAAGCAAAAAGCTAAAACGATGTTAAGTTGTGCTCGGCGAATTTATTATATTCTCCATCATGAGGATTATATTCAAAAATTGTAAAAATATTGGTTGCTCTTAGGAGAAAACTTATGCTATGATAAGACCTTGATTATACCGAAAAATACGTTAGACAAAATTATTACCTAAAAGGGGAGCTGGCCTTTTATTGGGCTATACCAAAACGGCGATCAATATTGATAATTTTGGGCAGTGAAATAATTATAGGGGGGTTACATTTAAACTTAAACTTCTCAAACTTCTCAAGGTGGGTAAAAAAATTTCGAATTTTAATCTCGGGAACTTTCAAAAAATGGATCTGGACCCTTATATCCGGGCTATGACAAAATATGAACATATATCCTTTCTGTATTGAAATATGTCAGCTTTTTTCTATCGAAAAAAAGAGTCCTCAGATTACTGAGGATTTTTTCTATAGAAAAAAGAGTCCACATTGGGTACTGATGATTTTTTCAATAAAAAAGAGTCCTAAGAGGGTACTGAGGATTTTTTTTAGAAATAAGATTCCTCAGTGTGTACAAAATTCCTCAGCGAACTGAGAATTTTTTTTATATATAGAAAAAAGAATCCTCAGAGCACTGAAAAAATAAATAAAAAAATCTGTAGAAAAAAAGAGTCTCTATAGGAAAACAGAGTTCAATAGAAAAAAGAGTGATGATAAGCAGTCAAAAGATAAAATAAAACAAAGCAATGAAAAAATAGTCCCAAAAAGAAAGGTACCTCGCATTTAAATAGAAGAAAGAAAATATCAAGGGAGCAAAATTGGTCGACTGAGTGTGACCAGCATAGAATTCCTATTCACCATTGGCCACAATAGTTTACCAAACTTTTTTTGAGTGTGTTTATTTTCATATAGCATGGTAAGCTATTCTCCATTTGCTGTTTTCGATAATCAAAAAAAAGAAAAAGAAAACATGAACACCAACAACACCAGCGATTTAACGAAATAATAAAACACCCGATTCCGATTCTTAATTTATTTGTCTAAATATTTAGATTTTCATTTAACTGGAAAATTAGACAATTATTGTTGCTTCTATTCTCGTGATATTCCCAATTCAGATTTGACACAGACACCACAGTGCGCTGTGCAAAATTTTGTTTAAATCGGACAAATATTTTCAGTTTGGTGCACCATTTACCTAAAATCGGACGAATATATATATATATATATATATATATATGGTGGTATATATGGTGCTCTATTTACATAAAATCGGACGAAACTATATATGGGAGCTATATCTAAATCTGAACCGATTTCAACAAAACTTGGCATGTATCAATCTAGACCTAATTCAGTACTCTGTGTAAAATTTTGTATCAATCGGAGTTTGGTGCACCATTTACCTAAAATCGGACGAAACTATACCCTATATCCAAATCTGAACCGATTTCAACAAAAATTGACGACACACATCAATCTAGACCTAATTCAGTACTCTGTTCAAAATTTTGTCTAAATCGGGTCAATATTGGCAGTATGGTGCACCCTTTACCTAAAATCGGATGCAACTATATATGGGAGCTATATCTAAATCTGAACCGATTTTCTCTAATTTCAATAGAGTTTGTCCTGGGCCCAATTAAGTGACCTGTGCCAAATGTCATCCAAGTCGGATCATAAATGCGACCTGTACATTGTTCACAAAAATACATGGACGGACGGACATGCGTAAATCGACTTAGAAAGTGATTCTATGCTTATTCTCAAAAGGAACCATGGGTCTATCTCGATTCCTTTTGCCTGTTACAAGCATATGCACAAAGACATAATACCCTGTACCACGGTGTGGTGAAGGGTATAATAATTTATCAGTTTCATTCTATTGAAAAAATTATCCGTACCCTGGGGAGAATTTTTCTATATTAAAAAAATCCTCAGTTAACCGACGCGGGACATTAAAAAATCTCCTTTCGGAGACCTTAAACGATTAAAGAAATTATAGTATAAAATTATTCAATTGCAATGAAGTTTCCAATCCCGATTTATTATTATATTATACTGCGAAAATTAAAGCAAGACATTGGGTACATTTTCCATCGAAATTAATCTTTATTAAGTATTCATTGTTAACATTTTATTTGTGACGCAAATAATCGGTACGAGTATAATAGGTGGCGGGACGGACATATGTTGTGGTTATGGGTGTTAAAGGACGTACATATTGGACAACAGGTACCGAAGCAGCTTGGACATATGTTTTCGAAACAGTTACGGGTGCTGAAACTACGGCAGGAGCTACAAGAACTGCAGCTGGAACAGAGTAACGAACAACTGGTACCGAAGCAGCGGGCAATAAGACAGCAGCATATGCAGAGGAAGCCAATAGAGCCAAAGCGATTAAGAATTTCTAAAAAAGGTATTAGAATTTTTATTAATTTAATAGTGAAGAAATTGAGGAAGGATTTTTTTTATATTTTTACCATTTTGTGTGTTTGCTAGGAGTAAAGTCGTTCAAGCAAATGATGCCTTTGTTGCGATTTCATTCCATTTTTATAGGAATTAATATATTAATATTTGTGTTTGTATATAACATAAATCATTGCCTGTAAATTAATATTTCTTCAAATTGTAATAATATAAATTCAATAGAAGCCATTGTGAATAGGCATTTTGTTGTTGTAATAAATTATTTTATTATGCTGTTCATATCTTGTTCTGCATTGAATTTTTAATTTATAATACTCGGCATTGTTCTTATGAACATCTGGAAAAGTAAAATATTAAAAAAAAAACACACACATCTGTATGTCTGTCTGTCGCCATAACCTACAATGTATACCGATTTAAAACAATCTATGGCCGTATTATTACTATGTTACGCACAAATGGATTCAACACAATATTTTAATTCTAGATATTATCTAAAAAACTTTATTAAAATCTAAAAATTTATATAAAAAATATATAGGCAGGATTATAAATATGTCGTTTGATATAAAGTGTCATTGTCACTCACACCATAATACATTTCTTTGTGATGATGCAAAACAAGTTTACAGAAGCACTAAATTACAAAATATAATTGAATTAAATGTTAAACAAAATGATGACAATAGGTCTACAATAAATTCTATAAAACAAATATGAAAACAATAGGATGTCCGATGTCAAAACAAAAATTGTTTATATTTTAATTATAATTGCACCATTCCAGGTTGTTTGGTTAGAAAATAACACATCGCTTTTTCAGATAGCCTTTATATTCGGATACCCCCAAATGCCCAAATGCTGTACCAAAGAATCAAATTTAAGCCGATTGGTACGAAATTATGCACAACGTACTGGAGTTAGATATTCCAACGTGTGCCAAGTTGTATTGAAATTGGTTCAGATTTCCATATAGCACCCATATAAATTTCGTCCGATTTTTAGCCTAACGTGTGTCAAGTTTTCTTGAAATCAATTCAGGTTTTAATATATAGAGGAGGTGATGCAAATGTGGTATAGTTTGCGAATGTGGTATAGTCACTTTTTTTGTAAACTGAAAATTTTAGAATAACTGAAACATGTTCTATAGTTTGTTGTTCTCAAAAAAAAAAAATAAGATATCAATGAGCTGTTTAATTTATTTAACTCAGGTTGAGAATCAGTAGCAAAAATGAAATTTTTCATGAAATTGGCTTTTTTGGTTGAAGTTTAAAAATATTTTGTTGTTTTACAGATATATTTTAATCTTTATTAAAGCAATAAAATAATTAGTAAGTACTAAAAATCAAATAATATGCGCTATTGCACCACATATTTACCAATTTAGAAAAAAAATAGACATTTCTTCAGTAAACACAAGTGTAGGTAATGTGGTATACCTAGAGTCTGCATGAAATAAAAGCCAGCACAAGACAAAATCTCATTACTATTTGAAAAACGAGAGTCTACCATGAATCACAAGGATGAAAAACATAGGCTATGAATTTTAACAACTTCTCCATACAAAAATTAAATATTGGCATGTGTAGACATTATTATATAGTAAAAATTAAAGTTCCACTCAACGTATCCATTAAAAATCTTAACGGACATAAATCTCGATCTAATTCGCATTCATTTAAAACAATAAATTATATATGATATCAATTGGAAGTGAAAATTATATAATACCACATTAACATCATGTGGTATACCACATTACCTACACTTTTTTTAAAATCACTTTTAATGGAATTTCAAATATTTTCCCGAATATCACTTAAATTGTTAGAATAATATTATTTTCAAATTGATACATCGAAAGACAACACATGTAGCATGTTAAGTGTAAAATTTCAATTTAATCGGATAAAAAATAAAAATTTGGGAAACCAAAAACAAATGGGTATACCACATTTGCATCACCTCGTATATAGCCCATATATATTTTTGTCCGATTTTTAGCAAATGGTGCACCAAAGAGTCAAATTTAAGCCGATTGACACCAAATTTTGTACAACGTACTGAAGTTAGGATAGCCTTACGTGTTCCAAGTTTTATTGAAATCGGTTCATATTTCGATATAGCTTCCATATATATTTTCGTCCGATTTCGGTTGAAAAGCGCGCTCAAGAACCCCAAATGTCGAAATTTGAGGGGGTAACGTTAAACAAATGCTTTAAAACAAATCTGCTGTAATTAAAAATCAAGAGACGCATTCTAACAGACGTCGCACCATTTATTTAATATCGGAGAAAAAATATATGGGAGCTATATCTAGATATGAATATCAAAAGTTGATTCAATAATAAAGCTGTGCAAATTTTCTTTTCAATCGGACAGACCTAAGTAGCTTGGTGCTATATCTAAATCGAAATAAGCAAATTTATATTTCATTCGGATAATAAATGTGACCTGTACTTTGCTTACAATTTTACATGGACAGACAGACGGACATACATAAATCGACTAAGAAAGTTATTTTATGCATATTCTTAAAAGGTGTTTTCTATCTCGTTTCCATTTGCCTGTTACAAATATATGCACAAAGACATAATATCCTGTACCATAATGTGGTGCAGTGTATATTTACCGACCAAGTTCCGGGTTGCCCAATTACAGCCAATCTAAATCCCTTTACGTGGGAAAATGCAACAAAAATAGTAAAGGCGCCAATAGTGAGGTGTGCCCTTCTTTACATGAAGGCTATGCCAAAATATGGACCTACATTGAAAATACCTTACGAGAACCTAAAATGGAAAAACAACTTTTTCTGTAAGAAAAATATACAAAAACTATTGTAAAAATTATTTTGTTGTCACCAAATACAAAAACAGAAAGTCAAGGCTAACTTGACGAAAAAAGAAAAATACAAAATCAAAGATGACCTGATCATGTAAAAATAATATTTTTAAAGTGACTTATTATTGAGTATTTTCCGGCCGCCACACTATCAAATATTTTCTACATGAATATTTCTCATCCTCCAAGATTATGGAATACCAAATTCCAGCCACTTTGGTGGACATATATTAATAATTTTCCCCATAGATATATCGCAGCCTTCAAAACGCCGGATTGCCATATTGGGAAAATGTGGCTAAAAACTTTTAAATACCGAGAATAGGACGATACCTCTATATGGAGGCTATGCCAACTCATGGAGCTAGATATATAATTTTTTGCATAGATAAATCTCAGCCTCCAAAAAAAGAGGAATGCCGACTACAGTTCCTTCAGGAAGAGAAACGAGGCTAATACGTTGGAGGAGGCTATGCCAAATCATGAACCTATATAGATTATCAAAATTGTTATCAATTTAAGTGTCAACCACTCCTCTTTCATATACTTTCGACTTATCGGGTGTATGCTCTTCCTCAGTAAGTATATGCACAATAGATTACAAATGTTGTAATTTGTAATAAAAAAGCCTGGGTCCATAGAACACCAAAAACTTCTTAAAAAGAAGAACACATTCTTATGTTTACAAAATTCAAACTTTATTCAATTCCCAAAAATCCATTCCTTGTCACATTTCAAATTTATTTACTTTTGACGAAGATAATCTGTACGAGTGTAATAGGTTGCAGGACGTACATATGTTGTGGTAACTGGTGTCAATGGACGGACATATTGGACAACTGGGACCGATGCAGCTTGGACATATGTTCTGGAAACTGGAGCTACTGGGACGGCAGCCGGTACAGAATAACGAACAACTGGTACCGATGCAGCGGGAACCAAGTAAGCGGCATAGGTGGATGAGACCAATAAAGCCAAGGCAATGATAAATTTCTGCAAAAATATATTCAACATGCCATTACTAATTGAAATTGTAAAATACATATAAATGCAATTTGTAAGCTTACCATTTTGTATGTTTAATGATGTTTGCAAACGTTCAATTAACTGATGCCATTCTCAAACTTCAACCCCATTTTTATACGAACTCAGTGAACAATTTAAAACTCATAAAAATTGACATATTCATTTATTTGACATTTTATTTGGAACATAAATCATCCAATTAAAATATAAATAAATATTTGATTGTTATTGTTATTCTATAAAATACTTTTAGAATTGATTTAGTCATTATTTTGTTAATAAATAACTGTTACATATAAATATTTATACAAATCAGCCTATTTGTACTGCAATAAATATATAATGCATTCAAATGGACGTCAGTGACTTTTAAATCTGTTAATTCAGCTGCTGGTTAAGCAGCCAAAATGTGGTGAGAACAACAAATCTGTCTGGTTATATGTGGACATCATTTAACACCTGGAAAGAAAAAAATATATATTTATATTCTCGAAATTTAATGTTACACTGTACAATACTATTTTAAAATCAAGTTATAGATCGAGTAGATTGATACCTATGTAGTTTTCAAATCGTATTACAAGCCTAGGACGTTTGGTATTAAAACTTTAGTAAATTGGTTTACCTACTCCAATGGCATTTAATTAATATGCATATAAGTGTTCATGCAGTTGATTCAAAAATTCCGGCTAACAAATTTTGAAATTTGGAGCTGTCTCCTGAAAATTTGTGTTAAATAATTCAGACGAACTCATCAGTTGTTCGTAATATGTACATAGTTATTAGCCTTTTGGGCAAGGATTGGATACAAGTGGAAAAGGACGATGACTGATTTCTCGTCTTTGGGAACCATAGAAAACGGTTTAAGAAAATAAGAACAAAAAAGGAAATAAGAACCAGCAAGGAAAGTAGTAAAGTCGGACGGCGCCGACTATATGATACCATTCACCACTTTGGGTATATTCAACAAATGAATTCTAACAGACGTCTAATTTTTAAAGGACCAGTAAAATGAAATAGGATCCATAAACATGTCATTCTGCAACCTATACTAAATTTTTCGTTTGTTTCATTTGTTGGTTCATAAAATGGGCAAAATTATGTAAATTAATTTAAAGTAAATATCAATCGGAAACCCGCTACGTTATATTAACTTTAGTATGTTGTGCAAAATGTTGTGTTAATCGGCCTAGCGTTGGGTTTTTAGTGTACCATTTAACAAAAATCGGACGAAACTATATATGGGAGCTATATGTAAATCGGAACCGATTACTAGAAAATTTGGCAAACGTTAAGCAATATAAATTTCAGTACATTGCGCGAAATTCTAGGAGCTATATCTAAACTGAACTGATTTCAACAAAGTTTGCCACACAGAATTTATATCTAACTTCTAGGTTATACTATTTTGTGTAAAATCGGACGAATATATATATATATATATATATATATATAGAAGCTATATCTAAATCTGAACCGATTTCAACGAGACTTCCCAGATATTAATTTATATTAACTACAGTTCATTGTACAAAATTGTGTGGCAATCGGACACATTTTGGGTCTTTAGTGCACACTTTACATAATCTGAACCGAAACTTAGCACACATCATTGTAGGACTCATTCAGTACCCTATGTGAAATTTTGTGCAAATGGAAAAATATATAGAGACTTTGATACATCATTTACATTAAATCCGTAGGGAATATTTATGGGAGCTATATCTGAACTGATTTTCACGAAATTTAACACACATTATTCTACGTTATGCCAAATTTCGTGCAAATCGAAAGATATATAGGGGCTTTGGTATACCGTTTACATTAAATCGGACAAAAATATATATGGGAGCTATATCCAAATCTGAACCGATTTTCAGGAAACTTAACACACATCATTTTATAATTAATTCAGTACCCCATGCAAAATTTCGTGCAAATAGAAAATTATATATAGGGGCTTTGGTATACCGAAAATATATATAGGGGAGCTATATATAAATCTGAACCGATTTTCACGAATTTTAACACATCATTTTAGACTTTATTCAGTACGCTATGAAAAATTCCTTGAAAATCGAAAGATATTTACGAACATTGGTGCACCATTAACATTAAATCGGACGAAAAAATATATATGGGAGCTATATCTAAATCGGAACCGATTATCACGAATTTTAACACACATCATTCTAGACCTAATTCATTACGCTGTGCCAAATTTCGAAAATATACATGGGAGCTTTATCCAAATCTAAGCCGATTTTCAAGAAACTTGACACACATCATTCTAAACGTTATTCATTACGCTGTACCAAATTTCGTGCAAATCAAAAGATATATAGGGACCGTTTCCATTAAATCGGACGAAAATATATATGGGAGCTATATCTAAATCTGAACCGATTATTTCCAATTTCAATAGGGTTCGTACTTGGGCCAACTAAGTGACCTATGCTAAATTTCGTCCAATTCGGATTATAAATGCGACCTGTACTTTGTTTACAACATGGACAGACAGAAATAGAAGGGCGGACATGTATAAATCGACTTAGAAAGTGATTCTATGCATATTCTCAAAAAGAACCATGGGTCTATCTCGTTTCCTTTTGTCTGTTACAAACATATGTATAAAGACGTAATACCACAGAGTGGTGAAGGGTATAATGAAGAAGAATGAAGAATACCCATTCCCTTAAGTGTAAGTCCCTCAACCGAGTACATACGACAACATAATTGATATCAATTTAAAGGTAAACTACTCCTCTTGTACATACTATTAACTTCTCGAGTCTCTCTCATTCAGGATTAAATATATACGACAAAGAATACAAATTTTGTCATTTTTCACACAAAAGTCAGGGTCCATTTGACCCGCTAAATATTGATCTTCATCAAAGCAGGCATGTTTTTTCTTTGGCCCGATCCCCTTCTCCATCTAAAAAATATTTTGGTCATAATTGTGGCCTTTGCAGCGTCAAGAAAATCAGACAAAAATAAATTGTTTCGTGCATATCATCCCCTAAATATAAACCGATCTTTACCAAAAATGATTGGGGTCTTCATTGGCCAAACCCCATCCTACATGAAAAATTTTGTGAATATTGGTCTATAAATGTTGCGTGTTTACACATTATAATGGACAGACGGACGGACACACATGTCTAGATCGACTCAGCTAGTCGAGATATGACTTAAAGGTGGGTCTAGGACCAATATTTCGCGGGGTCACAAACTCTTGGGGCTGCACAAAGCTATAATACACTGACAACATAGTTGTGTAGAGTATAATGATTGGAATCCAATAACTTTCACTGGCAAATGGAAACCAGTTCGCACTGAAAAATATGTAGATACATGCTTTGCGTCATCTAAAATGGGGTTATACCGAATAATTCATAAGATGATCATTACAAGCCATATATTTAAATCTGATTAGGTCATTGGCGATCGTATGACTACATATTAATTTTTTAAAAATAAAAACAAGTTAACCTAGCCACTTAATTATCAAATTTAATTAAAATAAATATAAAGCGAACAATGCCTTTCGATGACATATTAATTGATAATCAATGAAAATCGGATGATTATTTTAATATCTAAAATTTTTAATAGAGAAATATTTTATAATTTTAATATATTTTGTTTTGTATGTTTTTATATAAATTAAACTAAAAATGCGAATTCTTTTACATTTATTACATTTTATTCACACTTTATTTTCATATTGTAAGTTTTAAATACAAATATTATATTTGTTTTTTTCAGAAACTTATTTTTAGATGTTGTTGTTTTTGGCTCCATCCCCTTATGATGCTGTGTTATTTCTCTCTGCATGAGTGCCAGTTTTTCGTTATTCTATTCCAGCTGCCGTTGTAGCTACTGCACCTGTTACCAAAACATATGTTTAAGCTGCACCAATACCATTGATCCAATATGTTCGCACATTGATACGAGTTACCAATTCATTTCAACTCCCGGCAGATAAAATGTATATTGCAAATGTATCTCTAATAAAATAGTATTTATTTATCCTATGCTTGCAGTTTTTCGTTTTTCTTTATATTCTCTTTTATTTTATATTATTTTCAGTCGAATGTATTTTTAAAATAAACGTAAAATTGCCTGTACAATCTGGCCTTATATAGGCTTTTTACAGACGGAATATTTAAGATATATATATATATATATATATATATAATAATACTTTTCTAATTTATTATAAAACCATTGAGCCGAGTGGTATAGTCGGACGGGGACGACCATATGATACCCTACACAACTTCCACGAAAATATAATATAACTTTCTTATGATCTATATTCTGAGCATGGACAATATTTTTCGATGTTTGCACCCTCTTGACCGTCTTGCGGTCAACAAATATTACTAATATTCACTACAGACCTTCTGATGTTATGATCTACTCGAAAAAAACACAAAAAATTAAATTTTCGATCCACTTCATCCCAATATTATCATCTGATCACCATAGCGATTAGCGCTATATTTTCGCCCTCTAATGTGGTAATGGGGTACTAAATATTATACGTAAGCACGTTTAAATATTTAAGTACAACTCCCACATTCGAGTACTTACTTAGCTGGCTTTATTTCAAGGAGCGTCGGTCATCGAAATATTCATTTCCGACCCTATAAAGTATATATATTCTTGATCAGGGTAAAATTCTAAGACGATCTAGCCACGTCCGTCCGTCAGTTGTAATCGCGCTATCTTCTGAAGGAATTGAGATCGGGTGCTGAAATTTTGCATAGGTTTGTCTTTTGTCCACAGGCAGGTCAAGTTCGAAGATGGGATATGTCGCTCCACGTTTAGGCATAGCTCCCATATAACATTACCTCCCAATTTTCGGTATTTTGGGGTTCTTGAGCCCGTTTTTCAACCGAAAACGCTGAAATTTGGTACATTGAGTTCTTATTGGGTACTTAATGTCTCCACAAAAAATTATGAATATAGGTCCACTTTTTCTGGTAGCCCCCATATAACGGTACTCCTAATTTTCAGTATTTTGGGGGTTTTGATCGTATTTTTCCACCGAATTGGCTGTAATTTAGTACTTTGAGTTCTTAACAGGTATCAAATCTCTCTACAAAAAATTTTATATATAGGCCCATTTTTTAGGATAGCCCCCATATAAGCGTACCCCCAATTTTCTGTATTTTGGGGTTCTTGAGCGCGTTTTTCAACCGAATTCGCTGCAATTTGGTATTTTGTAGTCGTATATGGCAACAAATCTCCCTACCAAAAATTTTTTATATTCGCCCCCTTTTTAAGGTCGTCCCCATATAACCCCCTTTTTTATATTAACATAGTTATATGATTTGTTCCGTGTTTGTGTTTGTTTCTAATACTCAGTTGTAATCATTTCATCTGCGGAAGATGCGAAAAAAAAACTAGAACATAAGGTTCGATAATATATATATATATATATATTCATATATATGAACTGTAACCCGCTTTTAGGCCTAGCCCCTGTGTGGGAGGTACCAGAAAGAGTGAACCGATATTCCCCATTTTCGAACTTGAACTATTTTGGAAGAAATAATAAGATGGGCAAATGTTTAGAACCATAATCGGTTTGTAGAAATGTGGGTATAGGTACACTTTTTGGTATGTTCCCTATATTTTTTTTTTCAAGTACCTGTCAGTATATCTATGGTAGAGGCCCGGCCGAACTTAACGCTGGTTCGCTTTTATATGCCTTTTGGGCTGGGCATCTTCATCCATTCTCACAACATGACCCAGCCAACGTAGTCGCTGCTGCTCAATACGTCTAACAATGCAAATGGCCGAGAATAGCTGTTACAACTCATGGTTCATTCGACGGCAATATTCACCGTCAACGCAGATCGGCCCATAGATCTTTCAGAGACATTTTCTCTCAATCACTCCAAGAGCTGCCTCATCTGCTTGCATAAGTACCCATGCTTCAGATCCATAAAACAGTACAGCGTCTTGTAGAGTGTGAGTTTGGTCTGGCGGGAGGTGGCCTTGCTTTTGAGTTGCTTACTCAGACCATAGTAGCATCTTTTGGCCAACACTATCCTTCTCCGAATTTCAAAACTGATGTCATTAGTTTTATTTATGGCGGTACCAAGGTATATAAAATCGTTGACTATCTCGAAGCTGTAGTTTTCAAGTTCTACAGTTGGTCCGAGCCTACTGGACGTCTTGCGCGTTGATACCATCAGCTTGGTCTTCTCGCCGTTTACTGTCAGACCCAGTTTGGCAGAGTCCTTCTCAATTTGTTCAAAGTTTGCTGTTACCGCTCTCAATGTTCGACCCATTATGTCGATGTTATCAGCGTAGGCTGTCTGTATCTGTCACCAGGTTTCCTTCTTTATCTCTACAGCTTTCGGTTTGGTGTTTTAATCGTTGGTAAAATTTCCGGACTTCATTCTGACTCCTGTACATCTCGATTTGCTCCCGCTCACGTTTTTCTTGATCTTTCTTCTTTTTTTTTTGAAAATACGTTTCTCCTCTCTCCTTTTCTCCCTATAATTGTCCATCGCATTACGTGTTGCTACTGTCTACAGGGTTGCCCTATACGCTGCGTTTTCATATCAGCATTACGACATTCCTGATCGTACCACGGATTTCTTGATGGTGGTCTTTGGTACCCAAGTGTTGCTTTTGCTGCAATTTGTAGAGAGTGGGCAATTCTCTATCATTGTGCTTCTATATTATTATCGGGACAAGGAGTGTTTTCGTCCAGCAGTTGGGTAAGTTGAACGGAGTAGGCTTCTGTTAACTGTTGTGTCTATCACAACATGATCGATTTGATGTCTCCTTGTTCGATCGGGAAAAATCCAAGCTGCCTTGTGTATATCGAGATGCTTGAATCTGGTGCTGCTAACTTCCATGTTTTTTGCTGCTGCGAAGCAATCAACCTCATGCCGTTGTCTGATGTTTCTTCATGGAGGCTGAATTTTCCGACAGTGGGTCCAAAGTCTATGTCCTTCAGGTGTAAATATATACGCCATAGAATGCAATTTTTGTCATTTTTCATGCAAAAGTCTGGGTCCATTTTACCCGCTAAATTTTGACCGATCTATTTAGATTTGAAAATTTTATTAAAACCTTCTAAGGAGTTTATGAAATCGAAATACCTAATTGCAGTTTGATAGGAAAATAATTCTAGGAGTTTCAAGATACATAAACTGGTGCACGATTTTCATACTTTGGGGACTATGTCCAAACATTGAATTGTATTGGCAAATTTCTGGGAAGAAATTTTTTCTCTCTCCAAGAAAGCGGAAAAGTTGGATGCAATTTTCTAAATAGAGAAATATGACTTTACGGCACATTAGGGCTATTCCATTTCCCTAAAAATCCATTCATCTAGCATTCTCGAATGTTGTATACCCATTTTAAATTGGTGGACTAATTTGACTCATACTAGTATTGAGAAGTTAATCGTATAATATGGAATTTATGGATCCATTATGGCAATGTAATGTAAATATAATGAAAGTTGAGAAAAATCGAAATGTGGACAATTTGTGGAGGAGGTATGTAAAGGATTCAATTGGAGATATCGTTAATTTTCTCCAAGTCAAGGGTACGCCATATATGTACCCAGCTGAGGATCTACACACTAGAACAAATCCTGACAGTACAAAAAAGGCAGATATACGTACATAAATCTAATGGGCTAAAATTAATTGTAGAAAATTTATATTCGTATTTTACTGCTGACATACGAGTGCACCTCAGCAACAAACCGCATATTTCCAATGCCAATCTATATTCAATAAACGTTATTACTTCCACCATTTATAATATTAAATAAATTTCAAAATATTTCAAAATTGATGAACGTATAAATTAAAAATTAAAAAAATTTATGATTATGTGTACATTAAAATATAATATTTAATTAAAAATCGCACAAAATCCAATAATTTATGACGAATTAAAACAAGGTGCACAATTCGTTCGATATTAAATTGTTTAATGATTCTCACATAAAAGTCGTATCAAAATTACACAAAATGTATCAGTTACTCAAACAATTCAGTGGCCTTAAAAATTACAACAAAATGGTTAGTAAAAAAATCCAAAATATAGAGTTTTACATTAACAAGGACATTATTGTTATTATTTACAGAAACTCCTTATTGTCGCTCTTGCCGTTTTGGTTTCCTCAGCTCATGGTCGCTTCTTATATCCGGCTGCATCTGTACCAGTTGTTCAATATTCTGTTCCAGCTTCATATCCAGTAGCTCCTGCTGTGGTTACTGCACCTGTTACCAAAACATATGTTCAAGCTGCAACAGTACCAGTTGTCCAATATGTCCGCCCACTGACACCGGTGACCACTACATATGTACGTCCAGCTACTTATTATACACGTACCGATTATTTGCGTCACAAATAATTGATTGCATTTGATGAGATACGAGTATGATAATGTGCGAATAAATGAAATAAAATTTGAAAATTATATATAAGAGCTATATGTTTTTAAGCAAAATTGACTCAAGCCACTCGGTAGGCACCAGCACAACGCACTGTGCTTATACATGAATTCGGTAGTTTGTATATAACAGTTATATCTAAATTTTAAACAATTTAGACAAACACTGAAATAGCGAATGACGTTTGTGCGGAAAATTTTTGTTGGAGGTCATTAATTAAGTATATATCCTGATATCTCTAAATTAACATTCCTGGTTCTTAGAGATCAAAAAACAAGTTTTGACTTAAGCTCTAAATATATATCCCTACTCCATTTTCGGCATTTTTATGACTTCGAACTGAACGGGCTATAATTTGGCACTCCAGATTTTTGCATGGTTTAATATATGTTCATATTTTTCCAAATTTTTTTGGTTTGTTTAACCATCAGCCTATGGTTTGCGGTGGTCTTCGATTAAATATTGATCAAATCGGTTATTCAACACACATCAAATTAAATTTACAAGGGTATAAAACACTGATCCTTTGTGGAGGAGGTTCCAGAAGGAGAAGACCGACGGATCCCATATTCAGACATTCCATTCGTCTCATATTTTTATTAAAATGTATGACCATTTGTGGGAGAGTTTTCAGAAGGAGTTGACCAATGGGCCCCATCTTCGGATTTGATCTAGGCTTGGTAAATATAATTGGTAATGTTGTGCAAAGTTTGGTTCAAATCGGACATTTCATTCGCCTGATATTGGTATTATAAATACTGAAAATGTTGAGCATTTGTGGGGAGGTAGCAGAAGACTGGTCAATGGGTTTCATTTTTATACCCTCCACCATAGTATGGAGGGTATATTAAATATGTTTTTCCGTTTGTAACTCATCGAAATATTCATACCCGACCCATATTCATACCCGACCCTATATTTTCATGATCAGCGTAAAATTCTATGACGATATAGCCATGTCCGTCCGTCTGTCTGTCGTCTGTCTGTTGTAATCACTCTAGCGTCTAAAAGAAAAATTTAGCATAGATTCGTCTTTTGTCTACAGGCAGGTCAAGTTCGAAGATGGGCATTATCGGTCCACGTTTAGGCATAGTTCCCATATAAGGGTACCCCCCCAATTTTCGGTGTTTTGGGGTTCTTGAGCGCGTTTTTCAACTGCATTCGCTGAAATTTGGTACATTGAGTTCTAATTAGGTAGCAAATCTCTCCACCAAAAATTATAAATATGGGTCCACATTTTCGGATAGCACCCATATAAAGGTACCCCCAATTTTGCGGTATTTTGGGGGGTTTGATCAAAATTTTCGACCGGATTCGCTGAAATTCGGTACATTGAGTTCTTATTGGGTAGCAAATCTCTATACTAAAAATTATAAATATAGGTCAATTTTTTCGGGTAGCCCCCATATAGGGGTACCCCCAATTTTCTGTATTTTAGGGTTCTTGAGCGCGGTTTTCAACCGAATTCGCTGAAATGTGGTACATTGTGTTCTTATTGGGTACCAAATTTCCCCACTACAAATAATAAATATAGGTCCACTTTTTCTGGTAGCCCCCATATAAGGGTACCACCCAATTTCCAATTTTGGGGGGGGGGGGGTGGTTTCACCGGATTTTTTCACCGAATTGGCTGTAATTTAGTAATTTTAGTTAAATTTGGGTAGCAAATCTCTCCACAAAAAATTTTAAATATAGGATAATTTTTCGTGTATCCCCGATTTTCGATATTTTGAGGTTCTTGAGCGCGTTTTTTAAACGTCCTTATTAGGGGTAGTCCTTATATAACCCCCTTTTTATATTAAAATAGTTATCTGATTTCTTCCGTGTGTTGGTGTTGGGTAATCGTTACGGGGAATAGTCAATTTTTACCCTACAAAGACTATTTAGCTATCTGTTGTAGGCATTCCGCCTTCTAAAGATATTGTAATAAAAGAAAACTCAAACATGATGATAATGAAATATATCGGCAGACATTTAGGCATCTCCTCAATATAGTGATACCTCCTGAAAGAAGGAATTGAGATAAACAATTAAAATATTGGGTTCAATATTGACATATACCGATCATTAATTAGGCATAGCCCTCATATAATGATATCCCCAAATATTCACTATTTCCTACACTATGTAATCAGTATTGGTCCCCCTTTAGGCATAGCCTCATATAACTTTGTAATCTAAATTACAGTAGTTTGAGGATGTTATCCTCTACTGATACTGATAACATCAGTCCACCTTTTGGATCTTACAGGTTTTAAGAAAAATCCCCATTAAAAATTGCTGAAGTTGGTATTTGGTGTACATAATGGTTTACATAAATCGGCTTGTAGAATTATCGAATTATGCCCACTTGTTTGTATATTGCCTATGTTTTCATTGCATGTTTCTGTCAGTATAACTATGGTGGAGGGTATCCAAAATTCGGGCCGGCTGAACATAACGCTTTTTCACTTATCAGACTTGATTTAGTTTTGGAAAATATAATATGTTGTTCAAAGGTTGAATAGTCCTTTCGCATGATATTATAAACATAATTTTTATCACAATTTTACTATTTTGAGAGGGGAGGTGCCAGAAGTGGACCGATATCCCCTAACTTCGAATTTGAACTAAGTTTGGGAAAAATATTGTGATGTGCAAAGTTTGGTTGAAATCAGTCACTCCCTTTGAGAGTTATCGTGCGCACCAGTCAGCCAGGCGGACGGACATTTGTAAATCGACTCCACTTTGTCTGAAACAGATTTGGTTCAAAGAGACATGGGACCTAAAACCAATATTTCAATGAGGCACATTTTTGAAGCAAAGTGCTCAAAAAGACATGGGGTGTAAAACCAATATTTCGATGAGACACCGTTTAGCTATATCAAAGTGTATATAAGTCATATAGCTGAGGATATAAAAATGTATCCAATTTCTCATAAATCGTTTCTTACTTTTATTTAATTCTAGAAGTTTGATCGATCCATAGAAATATATTCCTTTAAAAAATATCTTAGAAAATTGTTGTGCAAGTCAAGCATTTATTTCAAACCCAAGTTTGATATTTTAAATGTATGTAATGTAGACTTTTATTTGTGACGCAAATAATCGGTGCGGGTATAATATGTAGCTGGGCGTACATATGTAGTGGTTACAGGTGTCAGCGGGCGGACATATTGGACAACTGGTATTGTTGCAGCTTGGACATATGTTTTGGTAACAGGTGCAGTAACTACGGCAGGAGCTACTGGAACCGCAGATGGAACAGCATAACGAACAACTGGCACAGATGCAGCCGGATATAAGAAACGGGCGTGAGTTGAGGACACCAAAATGGCAAGAGCAACAATGAGAAGTTTCTGCAAAAAAATCGATAGAAATTTCTTACTGTAAAAAAATTATTTTGTATTTACTAACCATTTTCCTTGTGATTTTCAGCGCTACTGTGTTGTTAAGCTGATTGATACAATTGTGTAATTCTCATTCGACTTTTATACGCAAATTTGAAATAAAAAAATATAATAATAAATATATTTTTTAATTCTCATGTTATTGTTATTTTATGTTAATATAATGTTTGTTTATTTTTTTGGATCAGGTAGCAATACCTAATTACTTCGTAGTGGCAAATTTAGAAATTTCAATTTTTTATTCGAAAACATATTAATTTACCTTATTTAAAAATTACAAGATGATATACACATATGCAACGATAGAAATTCAGTTAAACATAGAATAACAATTTAATGCAATATTTGATTGGTATTTATAAAATAAATGATTTAAGACGCTTTAATTAAACAAATGAAGCGCATAGATTAAGACTTACAATTACTTTTACAACCACATTTTTCCCCAATTTCCCTATAAAAGCCAATTGAAATTACAAAATTGTATCAGTTTTTCAACGACTTAATATTTTGAATATAACAAAGAAAAATGGTAAGTTGTACAGTAAAATCATTGTCTGTTCAACGAAAGTTGACAATTGTACATTAAATGATTTTTGCAGAAATTCCTTATTGTCGCACTTGCCATTTTGGTTTCCTCAGCTCATGGTCGTTTCTTATATTCCGCTGCATCTGTGCCAGTTGTTCGTTATTCTGTTCCAGCTGCGGTTCAAGTAGCTCCTTCCGTGGTTACTGCACCTGTTACTAAAACATATGTTCAAGCTGCAACTGTACCTGTCGTACAATATATCCGCCCATTGACATCGGTAACCACTACATATGTACGTCCAGCTACATATTATACCCGTACCGATTATTTGCGCCACAAATAATTAATAGAATTTCGAA
This sequence comes from Musca vetustissima, assembly GCF_032173495.1. Lineage (NCBI taxonomy): Eukaryota > Metazoa > Arthropoda > Insecta > Diptera > Muscidae > Musca > Musca vetustissima. The sequence continues at coordinate 20,387 of NW_026883150.1, forward strand.
TAACCAAATAAATAGAGATTACATTTTTTTCGTAAAGATTTTTGAAGTTGTTCATTAAATGATGAGTTTTATTGAAAAAGACCAGTGAGCGGAGATTTATAGTCGGACGGGGTCGACCATATAATATCCTATACTACTACTGGCAATATTTAGCTATATTTGCACTCTGTTGAACTATTATAGGTTAACAACTCAAATTTGTAACCCTGGCATATTTTCTAAATATTTTTTCTCGAGTGAATAAATATGCCGTAAAATATATTTTTATACCCTTCACCACACTGTGGTACAGGGTATTATGTCTTTGTATGTTTGTAACAGGCAAAAGGATACGAGATAGACCCATGGTTCATTTTGAGAATATGCATAGAATCACTTTCTAAGTCGATTTATGCATGTCCGTCCGTCCGTCTGTCCATGTATTTTTGTGAGCAAAGTACAGGTCGCATTTATGATCCGAATTGGATGAAATTTGGCACAGTTCACTTATTCGGCCCAAGGACGAACCCTATTGAAATTGGGAAAAATCGGTTCAGATTTAGATATAGCTCCCATATATATATTTAACCGATTTAATGTAAACGGTCCCTATATATCTTTCGATTTGCACGAAATTTGGTACAGCCTAATCATTTAAGTATAGAATGATGTCTACCAAGTTTCGTGAAAATCGGTCCAGATTTAGATATAGCTCCCATATATAGTTTCGTCCGATTTCATGTAAATGGTGTCCCAAAGTCCCTATATATCTCTTGATTTGCACGAAATGTAGCACAACGTACTGAATTAAGCCTAGAGTGATGTCTGCCAAGTTTCGAGAAAATCGGTCCAGATTTAGATATAGCTCCCATATATAGTTTCGTCCGATTTCATGTAAATGATGCCCCAAAGTCCCTATATAGCTTTCGATTTGCACGAAATTTGGCAAAACGTACTGGATTGAGCCTAGAATTATGTCTGCCCAGTTTCGAGAAAATCGGTCCAGATTTAGATATAGCTCCCATATATAGTTTCGTCCGATTTCGTGAAAATCGGTCCAGATTTAGATATAGCTCCCATATATAGTTTCGTCCGATTTCATGTAAATGGTACCCCAAAGTCCCTTTATGTCTTTCGATTTGCACAAAATTTGGCATAACGTACTGAATTGAGTCTAGAATGATGTCTGCCAAGTTTCGTGAAAATCGGCGAACCCTATTGGAATTGGGAAAAATCGGTTCAGATTTAGATATAACTCCCATATATATATTTAACCGATTTCATTTAAACGGTCCATATATATTTTTCGATTTGCACGAAATTTGGTACAGCCTAATCATTTAAGTCTAGAATGATGTCTGCCAAGTTTCGTGAAAATCGGTTCAGATTTAGGTATAGCTCCCATATATAGTTTCGTCCGATTTCATGTAAATGGTGCCCCAAAGTCCCTATATATCTCTTGATTTGCACGAAATGTAGCATAACGAACTGAATTAAGCCTAGAGTGATGTCTGCCAAGTTTCGAGAAAATCGGTCCAGATTTAGATATAGCTCCCATATATAGTTTCATCCGATTTCATGTAAATGATGCCCCAAAGTCCCTATATAGCTTTCAATTTGCACGAAATTTGGCAAAACGTACTGGATTGAGATTAGAATTATGTCTGCCCAGTTTGAGAAAATCGGTCCAGATTTAGATATAGCTCCTATATATAGTTTCGTCCGATTTCATGTAAATGGTGCACCAAAGTCCCTATATATCCTTCGATTTGCACGAAATTTGGCATAACGTACTGAATTGAGCTTAAAGTGATGTCTTCCAAGTTTCGAGAAAATCGGTCCAGATTTCTTTATAGCTCCCACATATAGTTTCGTCCGATTTCAGGTAAATGGTGCAACAATGTCGCTATATATCTTTTGATTTGCACGAAATTTGGCATAACGTACTGAATTGAGCTTAAAGTGATGTCTGCCTTGTTTCGTGAAAATCGGTCCAGATTTAGATATAGCTCCCTTTTATTATAGATTGATTTTAAGTAATTGACGCACCAAGGAACCAATAGGCTGATAGTAAAGTTCTGAAATTAGTATAACCTAACCTGTGACAGGTTTGTTTGAAATCACTTAATATTTTGATAGATCTTCCATATATATTTTCGCCCAATTTCAAGTAAATTGGTCATCAAACTCCTCATGTTAGTCAGATTGACATCAAATTTTGAGCAACGTGCAAAATTGAGCATAGAATTACGTAGTTTCGTTTTCTATTTATATTTGTTTGAAGTCGATTGGCATACTTTATGAATAGATCTAGGTAGATTCACATTTAGATAAATATCACACTTATTTTTTTTTATCCAATTTTATGTTATGTTAATGTTATACCCATATACCCATAGTGGTGAAGGGTATCATATAGTCGGCCCCGTCCGACTTTACTACTTTCCTTACTGGTTTTACTTTAGGTTGATTAAACCATAGCCGTTCTAAGTATTTGGTCAGATCCCGTTCATCGTGTATATAATAATGGCCTCTAGAACGACTGGAAATAACATAAATAAAGTCCATTGTACCCCCTTAATATTATCCAACATCGCCGTAAATTATAGGCGTTGTCATTGACCATAAAATTTCAAAGCGATCAGCGCGACATTTCCGTCCTCTAGTCGGGTTATAGTAATACTAAACAATATCATAACCTTTACCTTTAAATTTTTACGTATACCTCTCTCATGCAACAATATAATTGGTATCAATACAGGCCAAAAAAAAGTTTGAATTCATTTGACCGATCTTTCTCAAAATAGTCATGACTATACATTGGCTAGATCTCCTTCTCTACGATATTTGATATTAGGGCCAAAAATAAAGTTTTTGGTCCATTTCATCCCATAAATATTAGGGATCAAAAATTATCGTATTTATAAATTATAATGGACAGACGAACGAACACATATGTCTACATCGGCTCAGCTAGTCGAGATATGACGATCGGTATACTTAAAGGTGGGCCTATGGCAATTATTTTGCGGCGTTTCAAACTCTTGGGGCCGCACAAAACTATAATACCCTGAAAACATAGTTGTTTAGGGTATAATAATGTAAACTTTCCAGAATATGCCTAATTTCGACTAGGTTCAAAATTTTAATACTCTCCACCACAGGGTGCGTAATTTTGCAATTGTTCATATGAAGGAGATTTCATTGTAAATTGACCATATTTATGACATTATAACCATGTGGTGGAGCGTATTTTCAATTTGTCATTCCTTTTTTAACATCTCGAAATATTCATCGGAGACCACTGTAAATGGTTCACGATGAGAATAAAACGCTATGTTGATTTAGTAATATCCGCCTGTCTGTTGAAATCACGATAGACTTCCCGAAAATATTTCAATGAAGATTCCTGTGTTTAAAAATATAGCTTAATTTTTATACCCTACACAACTATGTTGTCAGGGTATTATAGCTTTGTGCAGCCCCAAGAATTTGTAACGCTGCGAAATATTGGTCCTAGACCCACCTTTAAGTATACCGATCGTCATATCCCGACTAGCTGAATCGATCTAGACATGTGTGTCCATCCGTCTGTCCATTATAATTTGTAATCACGATACAGGCCACAGTTATGGATCAAATTTTGCATGGAGGATGTTAATATTTAAGGGAAGAAATGGACCAAATACTTAATTTTTGTCGGTTTTTGACAGATTTTCTAGTCGTTCAGGAGGGAATTATTATATGCAGAACATCACATATTTAAAAGGTGAAGGGGATCTGACCATATACTTAGAGAGGCTGTTTAGATGATATCGGCCAATATTCCGAGGGTCAAATCAACGAAAACCTAAAGTGACAATTTTTTTTATTTTACGGCGTAAAAATGCACTTCAAGAAAACAAAATTGGAAAATATGCCAGGGTTAGAAAGTGAAGTTGTTGATCTATAATCGGTAAAAAGGGTGCAAATATCTCTAAATATATTCCCCAGGCTCAGAATATAGAACCGCAGAAAGTTTGATTTTCGTGGTAGTTGTATAGGGTATCATATTGTCGGCCCCGTCCGACTATACTGCTCCACTCACTACTTTTCTGTATATTTAAATTCCTAGTATTTTTGTTTAAACCTGAGTGTCTAAATTTTGTCAGAACATAATGTTTACTGGGTAGAAACCAAAATATTAAGAAATTCCATAGTTTCGATAATTTTGTAGTTTTAACCGCAATCTCAATTTTTGTAGGTTAAAACACATTTATTTAAAAATTGTTATACCCTTAGCCTATATACACACTTTGATGATAGAACCAACTGATCCACTCCATCTGGTATCTCCCCCACAAAGGGTCAGGTATTTAAAAACTTGTAAATTTAATTGAGAGTGAATTGCATAACCTCTTTCATCAACATTTCTGATAAAATCATATACCTCATATAAAGCAAATAATAAAACAACAGACTGAGGGTATATATCTGTCGGCAACACCGACTGACACTTTTTTACTTGTTATTACATAGATGTATTTTTAGATATATACGCCTTATAATGGTTTCTTCTTCCCCTTTTCCCCGATCTTTTTAAGAATGTTGGAGGGTATGAAAGAAAAAAAAAAAAACGAACCGACTTTTTATACCCTACACAACTATGTTGTCAGGGTATTATAGCTTTGTGCAGCCCCAAATGTTTGTAACGCCGCGAAATATTGGTCCTAGACCCACCTTTAAGTATACCGATCGTCATATCTCGACTAGCTGAGTCGATCTAGACATGTGTGTCCGTCCGTCCGTCTGTCCATTAAAATTTGTAAACACGATACAGGCCACAGTTATGGACCAATCTTCACGAAATTTTGCATGTAGGATGGGTTCTGGCCAATGAAGACCCCTATTGTTTTTGGAAAAGATCGATTAATATTTAGGGGATGAAATGGACCAAAAACTTTATTTTTGTCGGTTTTTCTGGTCGCTCCAGAGGCCGCAATTATGGCCCAAACACCGCGAATTTTTGTATGGAGAAGGGAATCGGGCCAGAGAATAATCATGCATGTTTTGATAAAGATCGGTCAATATTTAGCGGGTCAAATGGACCCTGACTTTTGTGTGAAAAATGACAAAATTTGTATTCTATGGCATATATATTTACTCCTGGAGGATGTAGGCCCGAGGAGTTGATATTATATCCAAGAGGAGTGGTTGGCCTTTAAATTGATACCAAATATAGTGATGTATCTACTCAGATGTGGGAGTTACAGTCAAATATTTACAGGTGCTTAGGTATTCAGATATTATTTAGTAACCCATTACCACATTAGAGGGGGAAATATCGCGCTGATGGCTTTAAAATTTTTCATGAAGTTCCAGTTAAGGCCAAGAACAACGCCTACAATTTTCGGTGATGATCAGATTAAAATTTTGGGATGAAATGGACCGAAAACTTAATTTTTTGTGTGTTTTCGAGTCGAGTATAATCCGAAAATCACAACACAACCCACCGTGAAGATAATCTGGACAAGTAATTAGAATGACTGTACTGAATATTCGAAAAAGTAAGGAAGAGGTGTTGTTGACCTCTAATCGGGCAAGAGGGGGCAAATATCACGAAATATTACTCAGACTCGGAATAAACATCCTCAGAAAGTTAGAGTTCGTGGTAGTTGTGTAGGGTATCGTATGGTCGGCCCCGTCCGACTATACTGCTCCGCTCACTGGTTACGTCTTGCTTTTTGTATATTTGTCTCTATAATAGTCAGCAAAATCCCGAGGAGGATATATTTTGTTTCATATTTAGGTATGGATCATACGGACTAATTAGCTGCCAAAAGGTACATTAAACGTGGTATTTTGGAAAATTTTCCAAGACTTTGTACAACAATTTAACCAATTTTTTCTCCAATTATTAATTAGAAAATTAAAAACCTCGTATATTGAGGTTTTTGAGGCCGTTGGACAAAATTGGAATGCGGTTTTTAAATAATAAGTTTTCCACAATATTTTATCTCTGATAACGCGTCAGTTTTTAATTTCTAACCGGTTATCTAGAAATTTTCGAAATATAACCTTGACACGTAAAAATATCAATACTTTCTGACAGTTATTTGAAATATCTATTTTTTTGCTAACGTCACTATTTGTCAGTTCAGTTCACTGCCGCAATCGATTCAATTCTCTTAGGTTCATTTGCGGTTAATCATTTCAAATATTCCTTAAAAACAATTCAGAAACAGGCTACCGTAGGTCATTTAATTCGATACATTAATTAAGACGGATGCAAACTGAAATTTTGCCATTAATGAATGCTATTTAAAAATAGATTAACAAATCCGATGAAATGTTTATGTGGAAACGAACAAAATAGGATAATTTATGGCTAAATAAAAACAAAATCATTAACCTATTAAAATAAAATAAATATTGAAAATAATTAAATAATACAAGAAATGTTCAATGAATTCGAATACATATAAAATTGGGGCACAATTTGAAATAAGTTAACAGTTACAATTGATCGAATAATCGCTGTAATACATATTGGAATTAAAAAATGGTAAACTCTCATTACGAAATTCCTTTAAATTAAATATTATCAACTGAAGTCTTTTTCAGAATTTCATCGTTGTCGTCTTGGCCGTTTTGGTATCTTCCTGTTATGCTGGTTTTATATATCCCGCAGCATCGGTGCCAGTTGCTCGTTATTCTGTCCCGGCTGCAGTTCCGGTAGTTCCTGCTCCTCTTACCGTTACCAAAACATATGTTCAGGCTGCATCGGTTCCTGTAGTTCAATATGTCCGCCCATTGACACCAGTAACCACGACATATGTTCGCCCAGCAACCTATTATAGCCGTACCGATTACTTACGCCACAAATAATTGAAGAAAACGAATAATAACTTGAGCACTTGACTATAAAAAAATCGAATAATAATTTGAGCATTTGATTTAAAAATAAATAATCTGTTTTGGCACCATAACTTGTAAAATAGCACTCTGATAAATAAGAATGTTTAGGGGTTCTATAATACCAATCAAGTTAGAGTCCATGAAAAAAATACCTTCGATAATTGGGGCAATAGTATTTTTTATCCTCTGTCAAAATGTGAATCTATATTGAACAATTTTCGGCATGGTGGGACAGTTATATGTGAAAATTTTATTGCAAAGAGGTCAAAATAACGATCTAGCAGATTATCACCGATCTTTTTTCGAGCAGCAGAAAAAGTACAACCCTTTTTCATTTAAAATACATAGAATCCATCGCAAATTTTATATGTGGGCTCTGCCATTGAAAAACACGATATGTAGAAAACAAACAGGGCATTATAGCCGCGAAATATTGGTCCTAGACCTTTTTGGTATACCGATCATCATAACTCGACCACGTTAGTCGATCTATCATTATAATTTGTAAACACGTTACAGTCACAGTTATGGACAAATCGTCACGAAATTTTCGTATTATTTTTATACCCTTCACCAAACTGTGGTACAGGGTATTATGTCTTTGTGCATATGTTTGTAACAGGCAAAGGGAAACGAGATAGACACATGGTTCCTTTTTAGTATATGCATAGAATCACTTTTTAAGTCGATTTATGCATGTCTGTCCGTCCGTCTGTCTGTCCATGTATTTTTGTGAACAAAATACAGGTCGCATTTATGATTTGGATGAAATTTGGCATAGGTCACTTATTTGGCCCAAGGACGAACCCTATTGAAATTGGGAAAAATCGGTTCAGATTTAGATATAGCTCCCATATATATTTTCGTCCGATTTCAAGTAAATGGTGTACCAATGTCCCTATATATCGTTCGATTTGCACGAAATTTGGTATAGCGTAATGAATTATGTCTAGAATGATGTGAGTTAAGTTTCCTGGAAATCGGTCCAGATTAAGATATAGCTCCCATATATTTTTTCGTCCGATTTAAGGTAAATGGTGCACCAATGTTACTACATATCTTTCGATTTGCACGAAATTTGGCATATCGTAATGCATTATGTCTAGAAGGATGTGTGTTAAGTTTCCTGAAAATCGGTTCAGATTTAGATATAGCTCCCATATATAGTTTCGTCCGATTTTATGTAAATGGTGCACCAAAGTCTCTATATATCCTTCGATTTGCACGAAATTTGACATAGCGTACTGAATTGATACTAGAATGATGTGTGCAAAGTTTCGTGATAATCGGTTCAGAGTTAGATATAGCTCCCATATATATTTTCATCCGATTTAAGATAATTGGTGCACCGAAGACCCTATATATCTTTCGATTTTCACGAAATTTGGCATAGCGTACTGAATCGGGTCTATAATAATGTGTGCAAAGTTTCGTGAAAAGCGGTTCAGATTTAGATATAGCTCCCATATATATTTTCATCCGATTTTAGGTAATTGGTGCACCAAAATCTCTGAAAATCACTCGATTTGCACGAAATTTGTCATAGCGTACTGAATTAAGGCTAGAATGACGTGTGCTAAGTTTCGTGAAAATTGGTTCAGACTTAGATATAGCTCGTCCGATTTTATGTAATTGGTGCACCAAAGTCCCTATATATCTTTCGATTTGCACGAATTTTAGTATAGGGTACCGAATTAAGTCTGATGTTGCTAAGCTTCGTAAAAAGATCCATAGCTAGGCCGATTTACACAACGTACTGATGTAATATAAATTAGTCTCTGTAAAGTTTCCCTGAAATCGGTTCAGATATATTCTACATATGTTAGGATACATATGTAGAATATATCCAAAGTGGTGAAGGGTATCATATAGTCGGCCCAGTCCGACTTTACTACTTTCCTTACTGGTTGGTAAAAAATTAGTGAATATTTAGGGGCTCGAAGTGATCAAAAACTTTATTTTTGTCACTCTTCTGTTCGCTCTAGAGGCCACAATTATGGCTCGAACATCACGAAATTGTCGGGTGTGAAAAATTACAAAATTTGAATTCTATGGTGAATGTATTTAATTCAAAAGGATACAGACTCTAGAAGTATAGATCCAAGAGGAGAAGATGGCCTTTAAATTGTTTTGTTGTATGTAATCGGATGTGGGAGTTATACGTAAATATTTAAAGGTGTCTATGTGTTAAGATATTGTATAGTATAACTATTACCCAACATGATGGCGGAAATGTCGCCCTGATCGCTTTGAAATTTCACATGAAGTTCCGGATATGGTCAAGGACGATGCCTATAATGTTGAGATTATATTTAGAGGGTGCAATGAACACACAACTTTATTTTGTCAGATTTTCTGGTCGCTGTATTGGTCAATATTACGTGCATTTTACACGACCTGACCAAAAAATCTTAGAACGACTGTTTAGATTATGATCGGCCAATAATCCGAGGGTCAAATCAATCCAAACGTAAAGTGACCAACTCTTTATTTTATGGCGTAAATATTCACATCGGAAAAACTAGATTTGGAATATATGCCAGGGTTAGAAAGTGGAGCTTTTGACAGTATGCAAATATCGCAAAATATTGCACAGGTTCAGAATAGACTATACGGACTATACGGACTATACGGCTCTACTCACTGACTATCATTGACCTTATTGGGTATTAGGAAGCTATATATTTTTGTATCAATAATTCTGAATACCAAATAATAATCGATTAAATTCAAATTGTATTTAGATTACAGACTGTTAATTAATTACGTTTAATAACGCTGAGAGACTTTAGGCAGTACAAAAAATTGGTAAAATACTGGACTTGATTTTAATCCACTTTAGCTAATTGAAATTTGCTTGCTATTATGTCTCTAATTAATGAATTAATTTTTTTATCAATTACTTAAATTATTTAGGAATATTTGTCTGACGATAGAAGTCAAAAGGTCGACATCTTAATTTCGATAAATCATTTTAGAGTATATTCTTGAAATCTTGATTCTTTTTGTCTGTTGTTTAAATGTTGTTACTAAATAAAATTGTAAAGGATAATCGGCTCATTTCAGGATTGTCTTCGTTATGAATACCTACAACATACACTGTGTTCAATTAAAATTTTCATAAATTACCAAATATTACTTGTTTTACCCTACACAATTATGTTTTCAGGGTATTATAGCTTTGTGCATCCCCAAGAGTTTGTAACGCCGCGAAATATTGGTCCTAGACCCACCTTTAAGTATACCGATCGTCATATCTCGACTAGCTGAGACGATCTAGACGTATGTGTCCGTCCGTCCGTCTGTCTGTCCATTATATTTTGTAAACACGATACAGGCCACAGTTATGAACCAATCTTCACGAAATTTTGCATGTAGGATGGGTACTGGCCAATGAAGACCCCTATTGTTTTTGGTAAAGATAGGTTAATATTTATGGGATGAAATGGACCAAATACTTAATTTTTGTCGGTTTTTCTAGTCGTTCCAGAGGCCGCAATTATGGCCCAAACTTCGCGAATTTTAACATGGCATGCTGTTTTGATAAAGGTCGGTCAATATTTAGCGGGTCAAATGGACCCCGACTTTTGTGTGAAAAATGACAAAATTTGTATTCTATGGTGTATATATTTTCCCCTGAAGGATATAGACCCAAGAAGTTGATTGTATATCCAAGAGGAGTGGTTGACCTTTAAAATGATACCAATTACATTGTCGTATGTATTCGGATGTGGGAGTTACACCTAAATATTTACAGGGGTTTATTTATTAAGATATTATTTAGTAACCCATTACCACATTAGAGGGCGCAAATATAGCGCGGATCGCTTTGAAAACCTCTATGAGGATCCAGGTATGGTCAAGGACAAAGCCTATAATTTTCGGTGATGATCAGATAATAATAATGAAGGGGGCCGAAAGCTTTTTTGTTGTTTTTCGAGTCGATCTAAAATGTCGCAATTGAAAACCGAACATTACAACACAACCCACGGTGAAGGAAATCTGGCCAAGTAATTAGAAGGGCTGTACTGAATATTATTAATAATATATGTTGACCTCTAGTCGGTCAAGAGGGTGCAAACATCGCGAAGTATTGCCCAAGCTCAGAAAGTAGTACCACAGAAAGTTAGATGTTCGTGAAAGTTGTGTAGGGTATCATATGGTCGGCCCCGTCCGACTATACTGCTCTGCTCACTGGTTTTAAAATGTTGTATTTTATAAAATGTATTCTATATTAAATATCAAATAAATAACTCAATTGCGGGTATTGTTTTCACAGATTTTTTTTGACAACAATTATTTTGAATTAAATATATTAATTGAATTAATACCAATGCCTTCACAAAGATTTTTTTAATCTGTGACTGTGACAGATGTTTCTGTTTAACCTTGCAAAAAATGTTCCGTTCCATAACCTGTAGCTATATTTTATGAAACGGAATTTTATAGATTTTTCTAAAAAAACGTTACAATGTCAATAAATATTACAATGTCTCAACAAGAAGGACAATATGCGTGAATTTTGATACCCTCCACCATAAGGTGGAATGTACATTTAAGATAGAACTCTGAAATTTTGAACAGAAATTGTAGAACATTGTTTGATGTTGCCTCGATATAGCGTTATCCCCAATATTCGCTATTTTGGCCATTTTGCACACGTTTTCCAAACGAATTGGCTGCAATTTAGCATTTTGGGTTCTCATGGAATAACGAATATTCACACCATAAATTATTAATATTGACCCAAGTTTCAGGGTAGCGGCCTTATAACGGTACTCCCCAGAATTCGGTATTTTCTGAATTTTGGACACGTTTTCCAACCATCATTCCTTTCATTTTGTATTTTGGGTTCTCATTGTATAGCGCATTTCCGTGCTAAAAATTGTTTAATATTGATCACGTTTCAGGGTAGCCACCATAAATGCTACCCCACAATATGGGATTTTTTTTGCAAAGTTTTCAATAAAATTGGATTAATATTCATATTGACAATTTTGGACACGTTTTGTAACCAAATTGGCTGTAATTTGGTATTTTGTATTCTCATTGGCTGTCAAATCTCCCTTCCAAAAATATCAATATTGGTCTCCGTTTTAGTTTAGCCTCATATTGACGCCTCCGAAGCATAGTATGCTAAATCGACTTAGCATGCTTTAAAGTTCTTTACGTTGTTAGATACTATGGTCCTTAATTTAAATTCACTGAAATTTTGGTAATCATCGGCCAATCCAAGCCAAAGTTATAAGCAAAAATCTACTTAGCATGGCACGTACGATTAAAGAAACTTCCATACTTTGAAAGCTTCTACTGAAAAACTCACTTTTCAGACTTAGCATACTATGGTTCGGAGGCGTCGATATAACGCTAGCCGCTAGATATTTTGAGCATTTAAATAATACTTTTCGATATATTCAAGGTCCTATCACAACATGAGTTTTCTCTTAGGAGCCCCCATTAATTATAGTTATTATGATTGTCATCCTCATGGTGGAATGGAATGTTGTGGTAAGTTTGTGCCTAATTATTAGAAAACTCGTGGTCCTATATATTAAAAAATAAAAATTGCAAATTTCAAATAAAACAACTGTGCAAAATTTTGGTTAAATTAAGAAGAGGCCGTACATTGGCATTCTGGGACCTTGGTGTATATAATATTTCTTCATCTCCATGTTTGTTCATAGCCCCCAAACAATGTCCCTGCATATTTTTCGGTATTTTGAAAATAATAACAGAATTTCCCTACAAGGATTTCAAGTGACGGGAGTGTATAGCTCTCTGGGAGTGTATAGCTCTCGTATGAACTAGGATAAAGCTAATCGGTGAAGATTTTCCTTATTTTTTAACTTGATTTGTGGTCAAAAATAGGAGATTTTCCAATTTTTTTTCAAAGTTCCGCCACTTTGTTAATTGTTTTGCGAAGTCAATAATGTCAACAAAATGTGAAGTTCATACGAGAGCCAGACATGTACTCTTTCTAACATCGTTGAAATTTTCGGATTCCGATGTTCCAGTGAGGAGTTATCATGCCCGCCATCAAAAATAAGGACTTTGCTTTGACCACAAAAACAACAACAATTTTTTTTTGTAAATTAATTTCTTCCTTTTACAGATGTTACCAAATACATATGTATTTATACGTAGATGTATTGGCAAACGTCAAACACCGAAACATCTGGTTTCTGCAATCAAATCAAAATTACAGCTTCCGATAAATTATTGTGAACAAAACAAAAAATAATTATATTTCGGTCATTGCCACTAAGCCCAACAAAAAATATTCATTATTTCAAAAATACTACATGACACTTCTTTTGTGACTAATTTCAAATCTAGAAAATTGAGTTATTAATTATATATGAAAATGTATATACAATAGAATAAAATAAATCCTAGTCGATGGTTTATTTATTTAAAAGAAATAATATAAAATAATTTATATTCAATTTAATTAATAAACAATAAAAAATAAAACATTATATCTAATATAGAAATTGTATTTTATATAAAAAGAGACTGTAATTATATGAAATGCTATCAGATTTAATTGAACATTTAATCTATCTACACTCCAATAAAATGGTAAGTATGGAACTTTTCATATTTCCGAATGAGTGATAATAATTAAATCTTTTCTTTTTAGAAATTGACAATTTTTGCTTTGGCTCTTTTGGTTTCCTCGGCTTACGGTGCCTACTTAGTTCCCGCTGCCTCGGTACCAGTTGTTCGTTATTCAGTTCCAGCTGCTGTTCAAGTGGCTCCTGCTGTAGTACCTGTTGTTCAATATGTTCGCCCCTTGACACCAGTAACTACTACTTATGTACGTCCTGCCACTTATTACACACGTACCGATTATTTGCGTCAAAAGTAAACAATTGTGCAGTAAATGATTTTGTAATAAATGTAAACTATTAAAACGAAATATTTTAGTTTTTGACTATATTATACAGATAATGAGAATCGTATATAAGATGGTCGACAATACGATGATATCGACAAAATGTGTTTTTATGAGCCAGCATCAGTATTCCCAAATGTAGACACTTTACTTTAAATAAAGGAATCCTTAAGCTCGAGCTTAAGCTTCCCCGCTTCCAACTCATGAGGACTGAAATATAAACTTTTTAATTCACCTATGATTCACCTCATAAGCTGAACGAAAAAATGATAGTGTTTACTTGCCAAAGAGGTCCGTTGAAAATGTGCACCTTCGGTTGGCCACCAGAACTCAAGCGCCGGCCATGGTGATGGTGTGGGCCTTCATAACAGCCGATGGTCCCTCTCCGCTCGTATTAATCGACCGTGGCATCAGAATATTACACGAAATATTCTGGAGGGTGTATTAAAGCCTTGGGCACGCAGACATGTTGGTCGCAGACCTTGGACATTCCAACAGTACTCAGCACCCAAGAATGGTTACAAAATGAGGTTCCTCGTTTCATTCCAGCGCTCAATGGCCACCAAAATCTCCGGATACCAATCCTTTGGACTATTGTGTCTGAAGTATTATAAAAACCAAGGATGGCACTAAAAAATACCAAAGTGTTTATCACCTCGAGCAAGCGCTTCACTGGCAATGGACCATAATTCGTGCCAAAGGTAATCAATTCGAACAAATCTTACCTTATTGTAAAATTTGATGCTATTGCCGACATTATTGTTTTCATTCAATAAAATTAAAAAAAAAAAACAATTGAAGAAACGTTAAGTTCGGCCGGCCGAACTTTGGATACCCTCCACCATAGATATACTGACAGGTACCACAAATGAAAATATAGGGAACATACAAAAAAGTGGACCTATACCGACATTTCCAAAAACGGATTATGTAAACCATAATACAAATTTCAGAAATTTTTAATGGATAATTGTACCCTCAGGCTTTTAGCTAATGAGGGTGTATACACTTTAACACGGCGAAAATGTGCCTCAACGAAATATTGGTTCTAGACCTCATGTTTCTTTGGACCAAATCGGTTTCAGAAAATTTAGATTTCATCCAATGTTATTATTTCTTCTAAACTTAGTACAAATTCGAAGATTGGGAATATCGGTCCACTCCTTCCACTTCGGAACATATTAGATAATTATTTTAATATAAACCAGTAAGGAAAGTAGTAAAGTCGGAATGGGCCGACTATATGATACCGTTCACCACTTTGGGTATATTGTACATATGTATCCTAACATTTGCATGCCTATGTTCCATCTTTCTCCAACCTATCCTAACTTTAATTTCATTCGAGCAGATTTAGAGCCGTCTAATTTTCGGTACTCCGCGTTGTTAAAAATATAATGTATATTTGGGATATATATCTAAATCTGAACCGATTTTCACGAAAATTAACACACATCTTTCTAGACTTAATTCAGTACGCTATGCCAAATTTTGTGCAAATCGAAGGATATAAAGAGACTTTGGTGCACTATTTACCTAAAATCGGATGAAAATATATATGAGAGCTATATCCAAATCCGAACCGATGTTCACAAAATTTAACACACATCGTTCTAGACTTAATTCAGTACGCTATGCCAAATTTTGTGCAAATCGAAAGATATACAGGGACTTTGGTGCACTATTTACAGAAAATCGGACGAAATTATATATGGGAGCTATATCTAAATCTGAACCGATTTTTATGAAATTTTACACACTTCATTCTAGACCTAATTCATTACCCTGTGCTAAATTTCGTGCAAATCGAAAGATATATAAGGAGCGTTTACATTAAATCGGACGAAAATATATATGGGAGCTATATCTAAATCTGAACCGATTTTCACAAAATTTAACACACATCGTTCTAGACTTAATTCAGTACGATATGCCAAATCGAAAGTTATATAGGATCTTTGGTGCACCATTTACCTTAATTCGGACGAAAATATATATGGCAGCTATATGCAAATCTGAACCGATTTTCACGAAACTTAACACACATCATTCTAGACCTAATTCATTACGCTGTGCCAAATTTTGTGCAAATCGAAAGATATATAGGGAACGTTTACATTAAATCGGACGAAAATATATATGGCAGCTATATCTAAAACTGAACCGATTTTTCCCAATTTCAATAGGGTTCATCCTTGGGCCAAATAAGTGACCTATGCCAAATTTCATCCAATTCGGATTATAAGTGCGACCTGTACGTTGTTTACAATTTAACATCGACAGACAGACGGACGGACGGACATGCATAAATCGACTCAGAAAGTGATTCTATGCATATTCTCAAAAGGAACCATGTTACTATCTCGTTTCTTTTTGCCTGTTACAAACATATGCACAAAGACATAATACCCTGTACCACAGAGTGGTGAAGGGTATAAAAAGGGGGTTATATGGGGACTACCCCAAAAAGGGGCGAATATTAATAATTTTTAGTAGTGAGATTTGTTACCATATACGACTACAAAATATCAAATTGCAGCGAATTCGTTTGAATAACGCGCTCAAGAACCCGGAAATACCGAAAATTTGAGGTACTTTTATATGGGAGCTATGCCTAAACGTGGACCGTTATATGAGGGCTATCCGAAAAAATGGACTTATATTTATAATTTTTTGTGGAGAGATTTGGTACCTATTAAGAACTCAAAATACTAAATTACAGCCAATTCAGTGGAAAAATTCGATAAAAACTCCCAAAACACTGAAAATTAGGAGGACCTATATTTATAATTTTTTTGTGGAGACATTTGAGGAGACCCACTAAGAACCCAATGTACCAAATTTCAGCATATTCGGTTGAAAAACGCGCTCAAGAACTCCAAAATACTGAAAATTGGGGGGGTACTGTTATATGGGAGCTATGTCTAAACGTGGACCGATATATCCCATCTTCGAACTTAACCTGCCTGAAGACAAGAGACAAACCTATGCAAAATTTCAGCACTCTATCTCAATTCCCTCAGAAGATAGCGTGATTACAACAAATGGACGGACGGACAGACGTGCGTCGTACGTAGACTTCTTAGAATTTTACCCTGATCAAGAATATATATACTTTATAGGGTCGGAAATGAATATTTCGATGACGGAAATGACAAAAGGTAGGAATGATAAAATTAATATACCCTTCATACTATGGTGGAGGGTATAACAAATTGTCAAAATTATGGCGTTTGACTTTGTTGCAATTTTTTATCTCACCCTGTATAGTCATAGCCCCCATATAATAACTCAGCCCAATTTTCGGTATTTTAAATGTCTTCGGCCAGCTTATGAGCTGACCTCATGAGTTGAAAACGTGTTATATAGTTTTTCTCAGAAATATAAAAACTTTCTGGGAGATTTTATCTTTTTTGAATGTTCCTCATGTAGGATGGTATACAAATTTTGGCTCGGTCGAAGTAAGGGATTCCTTTATTTGATGTAAAGTGTCTAGATTTGTGACACCTGTTTGCTCATAACAAAATCCATTATCTCGCTATCATCGTATTGTCGACCATCTTACATCCTTTTTTGATTATCTTTGGTACTCCCAACTACAAACAATATAATCAAAAAATAAAAAGTTTCGTTTCAATAGTTTATATTTATTACAAAATCATTTACTGCACAATTTTTACTTTTGACGCAAATAATCGGTACGTGTGTAATAAGTGGCAGGACGTACATAAGTAGTAGTTACTGGTGTCAAGGGGCGAACATATTGAACAACAGGTACTACAGCAGGAGCCACTTGAACAGCAGCTGGAACTGAATAACGAACAACTGGTACCGAGGCAGCGGGAACTAAGTAGGCGCCGTAAGCCGAGGAAACCAAAAGAGCCAAAGCCAAAATAGTGAATTTCTAAAAAGAAGAGATTTAAATAATATTACTCATTCGGAAATATGGAAATTCCATACTTACCATTTTATTGGAATTTAGATAGATTAAATGTTCAAATAAAACTGATAGCCTTTCATATAAAATCAGTCTCTTTTTATATGAAATACAAATTCTATATATTAGATATAATGTTTTTTTGTTCAATTAAATTGAATATAAATTATTTTATATTATTTGTTTTTTAATAAATAAACCATCGATTAGGATTTATTCTATTCTATTGAATATACATTTTAATATATAATTAATAACTCAATTTCTGAGATTTGAAATTAGTCACAAAAGAAGTGTCATTTGATATTATTTTAAATAATGAATATTTTTTTATACCCTTCACCACACTGTGGTACAGGGTATTATGTCTTTGTGCATATGTTTGTAACAGGCAAAAGGAATCGAGATAGCCCCATGGTTCCTTTTGAGAATATGCATAGAATCACTTTCAGAGTCAATTTACGCATGTCCGTCTGTCCGTCCATGTATTTTTGTTAACAAAGTACAGGTCGCATTTATGATCCGATTTGGATGAAATTTGGCACAGTTCACTTATTTGGCCCAAGGAAATTGGAGAAAATCGGTTCAGATTTAGATATAGCTACCATATATAGTTTCGGCCGATTTTAGGTAAATGGTGCACCATAGTCCCTGAAAATGATTTGATTTGCACGAATTTTGGCATAGCGTATTGAATTAATTCTAGAATATCTTGTGCCAAGTTTCGAGAAAATCGGTTCAGATTTAGATATAGCTCCCATATATAATAACGCCCGATTTTGTGTAAATGGTGTACCAAAGTCCCTACATATCTTTCGATTTGCACGAAATTTGGTATAGCCTACTGAATTAGGTCTAGAATGATGTGTGCTAAGTTTCGTGAAAATTGGTTCAGATTTGGATATAGCTCCATATATAGTTGCGGCCGATTTTAGGTAAATGGTGCACCAAAGTCCCTGAAAATTATTTAATTTGCACGAATTTTGGCATAGCGTATTGAATTAAGTCTAGAATGACTTGTGCCAAGTTACGTGAAAATCGGTTCAGATTTAGATATAGCTCCTATATATAGTATCGCCCGATTTTAGGTAAATGGTGTAACAAAGTCCATATATACCTTTCGATTTGCACGAAATTTGGTATAGCCTACTGAATTAGGCCTAGAATGATGTGTGCTAATTTTCGTGAAAATCGGTTCAGATTTTAATATAGGGCCCATATGTAGGTTCGTCCGTTTTAAGGTAAATGGTATACCAAAGTCCCTATATATCTTTCGATTTGCACGAAATTTTGTTTTGCCTGCTGAATTAGATCTAGAATGACGTGTGCTAAGTTTCGTGAAAATCGGTTCGTATTTAGATATAGCTTCCATATATAGTTTCGCCCGATTTTAGGTAAATGGTGCACCAAAGTCCCTGCAAATCTTTTGATTAGCTAGAATATTGGCATAGCGTACTAAATTAAGTCTAGAATGACGTGATGGTTTTAAGCAAATTGTACACTAAAGATCCATACCATAGTTCGATTGACTATGGCATGGATCTCTGGCAGGTTTGCTTGAAATCGGTTCAGATATAGATATAACTTAACTTCCATATATAATTTCAACTTATTTATGTTAATTGTACGCCAAATATTCAATGGGTGTCTGATTGAGATTAAATTTTAAACAGTACAGCGACGTCTTTTCGGATACATATGTAAAATATACCCAAAGTGGTGAAGGTTATCATATAGTCGACCCAGTCCGACTTTACTACTTTCCTTACTGGTTATGTTTTCACTTGGTGGCGATGGCCGAAATATAAATATTTTTTGTTTTATTCACAATAATTTATCGGAAGCTGTAATTTTGATTTGATTGCAAAAACCAGATGTTTCGGTGTTCGACGTTTGCAAACACATCTACGTATGAATACATACGCATATATTTGGTAACATCTGGATTTAAAAAAGCTCGATCTATATTTCACTTAAAGCATGACGAGTCGAACTACGTATACTTTACAACATGAAGAATTATTAAAATAACTGAACTCAAATACATATATATATATATATATATATTCCGCCATTGTGAACATTTTATTCAACAGTAATAATAACTGGCATCCTCTTCGAGGATAAAAACTTTATAATATCGATAATGAATTGGATCCTTCTTTATATGGAGGCTACTTTTGAAAATATATATAGTCAGCGAAGTTTTTTTAAATCGGTTCAGATTTAGATATAGCTCCCATATATAGTTTCGTCCGATTTTATGTGAATAATGCACCAAACTCCCAATATTTGTCCGATTGGGACAAAATTCTGCACAGAGTACTGAATTAGGTGCAGACTGATGTCTGCGAAGTTTTGTTAATATCGGTGCAGATTTAGATATAGCTCCGATATATAGTTTCGACCGATATTTTATGAATGATGCACCAAACTCCCAATATTTGTCTGATTGAGTAAAATTTTGCATAGCGTATGTTTGTTGAAATCGGTTCAGATTTTGATATAGGTCTTATATATATTTCCTTCGATTTTAAATTTGGCAGAGGATATTAAATTGAATATAGTGATTACAAAAAACAAATGGTGTATGCAACGGTTACTCAATTAGGTCCATGTGTTTATATATTGCTCCCATACATAATTTGACTCGATTTGATACAAATCTGTCCGTTTAATAACAAATTTTCACTGATTTCAGAATGGTATGTGTATGGGGTTCAAATATTTATCTAGATAGAACATTTAATATAGCCCGATTTTATCTCAATGATCCTCCAATGATATTACAGGATATTTCAGATATTAACATGTAGTCGACCCCGTCCGACTTTTGAACTTTCCTTACTGTTTTAATATATACGACCACTTTTCGGATTTCAAAACGAGTTTTTTTAACAATTAGGCACAAACCTACCACAACGTTAAATTTTTTTCGAAAATCAATATTCCAACGGTCACCACATCAGTGTAATTGATAATGGGATCTCAGTGTTGCAAATAAAACGAAAAAATAAATACAGATGTACCCATCCTCCAATGTAGAGTGTAATAAACAATTAGAAACAAAAATTTAAAATTGAGTCATCAATTAATAAGTATTTAATAAGAATAGAAAAAATTCTATTCGATACAGTACATTTTTTCAATATCCAACAATACAATATAATAATTTATTAAAGATATAATTTATATATTTATTTTATAAATATATTAAAATCTGACAACGATTTTCGTATAAAAGGAGAATTAAAATCGTTTAGGATTATCAGTTGTAATCTCAAACAGTTGTAATTAAAAACCGAACAATATGGTAAGCTTAAACTGAATATTAAATTACAAGTATTCTTAATATCGCATTTTTTGCAGAAACTTGCCATCGTTGCTCTTGTCCTTTTGGTCTCCTCGGCTTATGGGGGGTACTTAGTGCCCGCTGCATCGGTACCAGTTGTTCGTTATTCGGTTCCAGCTGCTGTTCAAGTGGCTCCTGCTGTAGTACCTGTTGTTCAATATGTCCGCCCATTGACACCAGTCACTACAACATATGTTCGTCCAGCCACCTATTATACTCGTACCGATTATTTGCGTCAAAAGTAATGGATTAAATGTATAACAACGAAATATTAAATAAAAATGGAAATAAAGTAGAAAATCGTAAAAAAAACTAAAAAAAAAAATAATGTTATAACCTGTTTAGTTATATAGCTTGGAAGGAAAATGGTGCAGTTGCACATCCAAAAGAAAGCGAGATATAATTATAGATATTTTTTTGAATATATACATAGAATCGTATTCCTGATATCCTTAAGTCTGACCAATTGCCATGAATTTTTGCCAGTTTATACATCGACATAAAACACATATTTGAGTCTTTTATTATGAAAGGGGTTTGAGTCCATGTTTTTCTTATATTGAGATATAGTTTGACTTTGAATTGTTTCAAAAATATTGTTGCGTGTTGTTTGTGGCGTTGTGCCCTCTAATATGATAGAATATATAACGTGGTATGTTTTGGGAAAACTAAGATTTGTATCAGAACCTAAAATAGACTTAAACCACTTTTAAAATAAATGATTCATTTAATTTCGTCGGTTTCATGTCCAGGATCCACCAAAGACGCTGGGTCTCGGTCCAATTGAATTTCCCTCCAAAAAACCGTAAGGAGAATTCAAAACTCGGACGGGGCCGACTATATGATACCCTTCACCACTTTGGGTACATACAAAATATGTTAATATCTACAATATCCTGTAGATAGAACAGACATAGAATCTTTGGTGGACAATTGAAATGGAATCGGGCGAAATTAAAGGTGCCTTCCAGATAGATATTTGAACCAATTAAAAAAACCCGATACACATACCATTCATGAAATCGAGTAACATTGAGCAACCGTTGCATACACCATTTGTTTTTTGTTATCATTCTATATTCAATTTAATACCCTCTGCCAAATTTCGTGTAAATCGAACAAACATAGGCCCTTCGGTCCACCATTTACATAAAATCGAACGAAAAAATATATAAGACCTATATGAACATCTGAACCGATTTCAACAAACCTTGTCACACATCATTTTTTTCCTCAATTGCATTCGCTATGCAAAATTGTGTCCCAATCGGACAAATATTGGGAGTTTGGTGTATCATTCACAAAACGTCGGACGAAACTACATGGGAGCTATATCTAAATCTTAATCGATTTTAACAAAACTTCACAGACATCAGTCTGGACATAATTCAGTACTCTGTGCAGAATTTTGTACAAATATTGGGAGTTTGGTGCATCATTCACAAAATATCGGAAAAAAACTATATATGGGAGATATATCTAAATATGAACCGATTCCAACTAAACTTCGCATACATAAGAATGAACCTGATTCAGTGCGTTGTGCAAAATTTTGTCCCAATCGGACAACTATTGGGAGTTTGGTGCATCATTTACCGAAAATCGGACGAAACTATATATGGGAGCTATATCTAAATCTGAACCGATTTTAACAAAACTTCGGAGACATCAGTCAAGGACATAATACAGTACACTGTGCAAAATTTTGTCCCAATCGGACAAATATTGGGAGTTTGGTGCATCATTCACAAAAAATTGGACGAAACTATATATGGGAGCTATATCTAAATCTGAACCGATTCCAACAAAACTTTGATACATAAGTATGAACCTGATTCAGTGCGTTGTGCTAAATTTTGTCCCAATCGGACGAATATTGGGAGTTTGGTGCATCATTTACCGAAAATCGGACGAAACTATATATGGGAGCTATATCTAAATCTGAACCGATTTTCTCCAAAAGGGTTTTTCCTTGGGCCAAATAAGTGAATTGTGCCAAATTTCATCCAAATCGAATTATAAATGCGACCTGTACTTTGTTCACAAGAAAGTGATTCTATGCATATTCTCAAAAGTAAATATGAGCCTATCTCGATTCCTTTTGCCTGTTATAAACATATGCACAAGGACATAATAACCTGTACCACGGTGTGGTGAAGGGTATAAAAACTATAATTACTGTAGGGTCCTAATAGTGAAACAACTGTCGTTACAAATAGATAGATTGGGAATAATCAAGTTTTTAATCATCACTATAAGGTGGGATGTAAATTAAATTTGTCGTTGTGTGTGTTGGGTGTTGGCTCCCAATATCGAGAATTTAGGGATGTTGGGTAGGTATTACAACCAGTGTGGCTGTTATTTTCGGTTCGGTCTTAAGAATATGTAGTTTGTTCAAGGTTTTGTGATCAAGAATCGCGTAAAAGTGGAAAAAAATGATGGAATCATACGAATATCGATTTATGCTCTGTGGATACCCTATAGAATGAAGAAGAATTACAAGAAATTGAGATGGTATGAAGATAAGTTGTATAAAAATATTCCTCATCTGATTTACTGATGAAATTGTCATCAGTATCTTCATGATATTTAGAGTTACAAGCAAACAATTCAGCACGCCACGACTCAAAACCTTGACCTTCAGGTTCTATCCACATAATCCACAATTCTTGTTGCACAGTGTTACAATAGATTACATATATTATCGCTTTTTAGTTTAAGTATTCAAATGGAGTATTAATAAATTTGTTTGTCTCTTTTTAATTGTGATCGTTTGCGCTTAATAGTAAAATTAATTAAAGTAATTAATTATACGAACGAGTGTCAACAGTTCACAATTTCGTCAATGCTTTTAAATGCCATATTAAAAGATAAACAATGCTTTATGATGAGATATAAATTATATGGTTTCAACTATGAATGAATAAAATATCAAAAAAGGCTTTGAAATGACAGTAGCAAACGTAAACAAAATTATTTATTCAAAAAGTGTATGATAATATGATAATAGTATTCAATAACGTCACAGAGGTTATTTGTATTTGGTATTTTTTTTAAACGCCATAACGAAGTTTGTCGAATCAAATATATAGAAAAAATTTATTGAATTTGGTTTTGACCACTTACTAATATGGTGTTTGTATGGACATGCTAACCGCTAAATGTTGAAATATTGACACATTTTTGGGGAACTTCGAATAGGACATTGTGGTTAAAACGGTTGTTAAGTTCGACCGGACCTACTTGTTTATACACTCCACCATGTGGTGTGCAAACAAAATAATTTAAAAAGGTCGGCAACATGTAATGTCATTCTAACTGGTTATACCCTGCACAACTATGTTGTCAGGGTATTATAGCTTTGTGCAGCCCCAAACGTTTGTAACGCCGCGAAATATTGGTCCTAGACCCACCTTTAAGTATACCGATCGTCATATCTCGAGTCGATCGTCATAGCTGAGTCGATTTAGACATGTGTGTACGTCCGTCCATTATAATATGTAAACACGATACAGGCCACAGTTATGGACCAATCTTCACGAAATTTTGCATGTAGGATGGATTCTGGCCAATGAAAACCCTGGCCAATTGTTTTTGGAAAAGATCGATTAATATTTAGGGGATGAAATGGACCAAAAACTTTATTTTTGTCGGTTTTTTCTGGTCGCTCCAGAGGCCGCAATTATTGTCCAAACAACCCGAAATTTTGCATGGAGAAGGGGATCGGACCAAAAAATAACATGCCTATTTTGATAAAGATCGGTCAATATTTAGCGGGTCACATGGACCCTGACTTTTGTGTGAAAAATTACAAAATCTTTATTCTGGGGCATATATACTTGCTCCTGAAGGACATATACCCGAGAAGTTGATAATATATCCAAGAGGAGTTGTTGACCTTCAAATTAATACTTATTATATGGCTGTATGTACTCTGATGTGGGAGTTATCCGTAATTAGATAAATGTGACTATGTGCCTAGTATTACTATTACTCCATTAGAGGACGGAAATGTCGCGCTGATCGCTTTGAAATTGTACATGAAATTCCGATTATGGTCATGGACGACACCTATAGTTTTCGGTGAAGTTGAGATTTCATTCAGGGGGTGCAATGAACAGAAAACTTTAATTTTGTCAGATTTTCTAGTCGTTCTAGAGGCAATTATTATAGCAGAACATCACATATTTTACAATGTGAAGGGGATCTGACCAAATACCTAGATCGGCTTTTTAGATGATGATCGGTCAATATTCCGAGGGTCAAATTAACAAAAACCTAAAGTGACCAAATATAAATAAGTGCAAATATCACGAAATATTGCCCAAGCTCAGAATATAGAACCGCAGAAAGTTTACTTTTCGTGGTAGTTGTGTAGGGTATCATATGGTCGGCCCCGTCCGACTATACTGCTCCGCTCACTGGTTTTCTAGTAGGTGAGGGAAAACCCCAAATTACAGCCACTAAGGTTCGAAAATTGGGCTCGGTATATAACGAACCGAAAATAATGCGGGTGATGTATACATCATAAACCTATTATGAAACAATTATGGAACGAAATTATTTATTCATCAGAATTTACCCCCACTTCAGAATACCGAAAAGGGGTTACGTTCCTCATTGTGTGGGAGTAATTTCGATAAATGAACATCGGATATTTTAGATAAAGGTATGTTTCAAATTACAGCAAATTCGGTGGGAAAATGTGTCTAAAACCTTATAAGTTCTGAAAATGGGATGGAACCATTATATGAGAGCTATGTAGAAACCCCATAGGAAAATGTAGTGAAAAAAGGATTTTATCGTTATAACAAACACTACATCGTTATAACAAACACTACAGATCTAAGGAGGCTACCCGGAAACATTAACCAATTTTCTGGTAGGGATATTTTCCACCCAATGAGAATCCACCAAGTGAGAATCCAAAATATGAGATTGGTGCTAATAACGAATTATGGGGGTACCGTTATATCCTAAACAGTGAACCAACATCGATTATTTTCGGTAACAAAATTTGATACCCAATGAAAATTCAAAATACCAACTTTTAGCCAATTCTTTTGTAAAAAGTGCCACAAATCCTCAATATACCGAATATTTGGAATTACCGTTAGATCCTAGGATCTACCGTCAATATTGCGAGCGCTATTGTGTTTTCAATAGCTAAGTCGACATCGAATTTTATTTCGATCAAGAATATATCATGTATCAGGTCAATAATTCGAAGTGTTGCAAACGGAATGACAAATA
>NW_026883151.1:0-45831 GCF_032173495.1 Musca vetustissima
TTGTTGTTTTTCCTCGAATAAAAACAAATATGAAAGAAAAATTAATTTGTTGATAACGAAAAAGTGAGAATATTAAACAAATATCCGACCAAATTAATTAAGTGAAATATTAAAAGAAATACAACAAGAAAATAAACCGACAAATTATTATTAAATGAAACACATTTTTATCATAAAACAACACACACACACAACACACGCCATGATGTCATAGAAATAAGTGCGAGTCTAAAGTCTTTAGCATTTCTAAATGATCCAAATAAAGACACATAGTGATGTGTGTTTTTTTATATTAACAAGTTAAGATTTAAACAAGATACCCAAGGCCAAGATTAAAATGTTTGAACTTGTTTTATTTGAATTTTTTAGTTAGTCTATAGTCTATAAGTGGAATATTTCCTAGGCAATATTAACTATAATAAACGGGTCTCTCTTACCCAAATATAGATCGGACGAAAATATATATGGGAGCTATATCTAAATCTGAACCGATTTTCACGAAACCTAACACACTTCAGTGTAGACTTTATTCAGTACACTATGCCAAATTTCGTGCAAATCGGACTTTGGTACAACATATACATAAATTTGGACAAAAATACGAACGAAATATATATGGGAGCTATATCTAAATCTGAACCGATTTTTGCTAATTTCAATATGGTTCAACACATCGAGATATTTACGGGTGACCCCATAAAGTATATAAATTTTTGATCAGAATAAAATTCTATACCGATTTACTGGTATCCGACTGTCTGTCTTTTGAAATCACGATATGGATCGCAATATTTGAGATAGAGCTTTGAAATTTTGCACTGGCATTGCCATTACTCCCAGGACGATTCGTATTGCAAATGGTCAATACTTTTTAACAACAAAATTGGCTTTAATTTGCTTTGTTTGGATCTCATTGGGTATTTTTTAGGGCGCTACGGTACCTCCCACTATTGGTATTTTGGGTGATTTTAGATATATTTTTCAACAGAATCTGCTGTAATTTGATATTTATGATTCACTTTGGTTTCAGATCTTCTAACGAATAATAATCAATATTGGCGTATGTTTCGGGGTAGTCCCCATGAATAGGTACCCCCAATAATCGGTATTTTTATGGTTTTGGTTGTAATTATACCCTTCACCACACTGAGGTACTGGGTATTATAGTTTTGTGGATGTATTTGTAACAGGCAAAAGGAATCGAGATAGACCCATGATTCCTTTTGAGAATATGCATAGAAGCACTTTTGAGATTCGACTTATGCATGTCCGTCCGTCCATGTGTTTTTGTAAAGAAAGTACAGGTCGCATTTATGATCCAATGTCGATTGCACATTTCACTCATTTAACCCAAGGATAAACCCTATTGAAATTGGAGAAAATCATTTCAGGTTTAGATATAGCTCACATATATATTTTCGTCCGATTTTATTTAAATGTAGCATAAAAATTCATATTTAGGCCGATTGCACAAAAATTTTGGACAGCGTACTGAATTAGGTCTCAATTATGTTTGCGAAGTTTTGTTGCAGTCGGTTCGGATTTATTTTTAGCTCCCATATATAGTTTCGTCCGATTTTACGTAAATGTAGCACCAAAGTGTCATTTGGGTCGATTGGCACAAGTAATTTGCACAGCGTACGGAATTAGGTCCAAACACTGTATGCAAAGTTTTGTTGGAATCGGTTCAGATTTAGATATAGCTCCCATATATATTTTCGTCCGATTTTATGCCAATGGCGCACCGAGGAGTCTATGTTTATTCTATATTCACGAAATTTAGCAGCGGGTATGGAATTTAGATCAGAATGCTTTGGTTAAGTTTGAAATCGGTTCAGACTTAAATATAGCTCACACATATACTTTAGTCAAATTTTATGTAAATGATGCACCATAGATCCTGTTCTATGTTTACGATGTTTTAGTATTGAAATTGGTTCAGATTTACAGGTCATCAAAAAGCTAGCAATTTGCGACTTTAGTCGCACAACGGTAATCCTGATGAGGGAGGCTAACTTAACATCGTGTTTACTTGTTTTTACTTTAGTGTTTTATTTAGATGAAATCGGACGAAATATATTTACCATATATCTAAATATAAACCGATTTAAACAAATTTGATTAAAGTTGGTCCTCTTGTTCGCACAGACTTTTGCGAAGAGGTCCAATAGCAATTTCAGATGGAAGATGTTGTGGAAACCGTCAATAAAAATGTCTATGCTCGATCTGATATCGATATGTTAGGCATACTCAGCCCGCACTGGGTCTACAACACTAACGTTAACACCATAAATATTTACTTCTACAAAATTCCACTTTAATCTCTACCTAGAATTTTTTTATCGTAACTGAAAATGTTGTTTTGGTCGAAGTCAAGATTTCAGACCCAGACCGCGACGACCTACATTTGCTTCGTAAGGTCATAACTACCGGGAATCATAGATATGTGCTTATAACGTTTAGACTGGCGAATGCATTTCTGTAGAATGTGTATTTTTTGCTCGTCACTTATGTCGATTTTAAGGGGTGTTATATAAACATTATATTGTTGTTTTATAATCTTTGTATACAACATGACGCCACATCTACAATTAATAACCTTTCTTAACAACAAATTGTGTAGGGCATATGCTCCATGTAAACATAATGTATTTGTATGTCAAACCGCTCAAAAGATAAGCAGTTGTAAGATCAAGGTTATTAAACAGAGCCAGTTGTTGCTTATGAACGATATGCATGAGTTGTCACACACCACGTTGATATTTCTGTGGGAGTGAATCCATACAAAATAAACTGTGTTACATTTATTCAGATCGTATTTCAAACATGCGGAAGATGTTTAGAAAAAGGGGGATTTTAATGTTGAAGGTTAATAACATTTAAAGTAGTAAATAAATATATGGTACCCTACATTACTCATTTTTCTCTAATTATATATTTAGGACAATTAATATTGTGTCCTATATGCTGGTAACAAAAATGACATATTATAGTAAATTTGGCAAAAAATGAGTTTTAAACTACTTACAAGTTGTCTAACCATTTTATACCCTTTACCATAACATGGAGTAAATATTGAGTTTGTGGAGAAAATTCACAGATGATTTTGTGCGTCCATCTATTGCCAAAAATGCTAAAAGTTTGAAAAAAAAGTAATTTTGAGCAGGAAGATCAAGTTGCACGTGACAATTGCCCCATTTTCGCATCCACCAGTGCAAAATCCATCTTACAATGGCAACTTTTCCTGACTATGTAATTGTTATACCTTAAATATGTAATTTCGTTCTCAACACCACGAAGTATGCCTTGGAGACGCCGTATATATTCTTGATGAGAATTCATGCACGTTCTTCTATTGAAATCACAATAGAGGTCGCAATATTTAAGATAGAACTTTGAACATACTTTACTGCTACTCCTAGGATGGTTGGTATTAAAAATGGTCCAATTTCATGACCTTTTGACCTTTTCCAGCAGGATGTTAAAAAGGTCACACGAGAGGCTGCCATCTTGTCTCAAACCTCGTTTGGCATTGAACGGCTCCGAGATGTCCTTTCCGATTTTAACTGCTGACCAAATGTCATTTAAAATTATCCTCCATAGCCGTATTAATTTTACAGGAATGCCGAACGCAGACATGACTTTAAAACCCTCTGAACGGAAAGGGCTGTCGAATGCGGCATTATAGTCGACGAACAGGTGGAATGTGTCGATATGGGTCTTTTTCAGGATTTGGCGCAGTGTGAAAATGTAGCCGATTGTGGATTTGCCAGGTTTGAAGCCGCATTCATATGACGATAATGTCATGATAATTGGCTTCAGTCGTTCATACAGTTGGCATATATCGGTACCGACAATTTTTCGGTATTTTGAAGGCTTTAGCTCGATTTTCCTATTGATGTGGTAGTAATTTGTTACAAAGGGGTTTTGAAGGCAGACAAACATAACGCCGGTAAGACTGCATTTTGCCAGGACATTTTTAGGTCCTGCCCCACGATACAGGCCACAGTTATCTTCACGAAATTTTGCATGTAGGATGGGTTCTGGTTAATGAAGACCCCTATTGTTTTTGGTGAAGATCGGTTAATATTTAGGGGATGAAATGGGCCAAATACATAATTTTTATCTGTTTTTCTGGTCACTCCAGAGGCCGCAATTTTGGCCCCAACATCACGAATTTTTACATGGAAGAATAAGCATGCCTGTTTTCAATATTTAGCGGGTCAAATGGACCTTGACTTTTGTGTGAAAAATTACAAAATTTGTATTTTTTGGCGTATATATTTCCTCCTGAAGAACATAGACCCGAGAAGTTGAAAGGATATCCAAGAGGAGTGGTTGGGCTTTAAATTGATACCAATTATATTGACCTATGTACTCGGATGTGGAAGTTAGACTTAAATACGTTACAGGTGCTAACGTATTCAGATATTATTTAACCCATTACCACACTGGATGACGGAAATATAACGATGATCGCTTTGAAATGTTCCATGAAGTTCCAGTTATGGTGAAGGACAACGCCAATAATTTTCGGCGATGATCAGATAATAATTTTGAAGTGGACCGTCGACTTAATTTTTTGTGTTTTTTCGAGTCGATATGTAGGCCACAATTGAAAGCCGTACATCACAACACAACCCACGGTGTGTGGAATATGGACAAGTAATTAGAAGGACTGAACAGAATATTAGGAAAATATGTCAGTGTAAGGAACAGGGGGTAGATATCACGAAATATTGCCGCAGAATGTTACAATTCCGTGGCAGTTTTGTAGGGTATCGTATGGTCGGCCCCGTCCGACTATACTGCTCCGCTCACTGGTTTAGGTTATATTTCCATATAAAAACCAGTAAGGAAAGTACTAAAGTCGGACTGGGCCGACTATATGATACCCTTCACCACTTTGGATATATTGTACATATGTATTCTAACAGTTTCATGTCAATGTTCCCTCGAAGGAACATTGAAATGAAATTGAACGAACTTAAATATGCGATCTTTATCCTAAGTAAACCGACTAAACTCAATTCCAACACATGCCATTCTGCAACCTATTCTTAACTTTGTAAATATATTTTAAGCGAAATTTACACACTCTATTTGGTATGATTCACTGTTTAAAATGTTACATCAATCATACACACATTGATTATTTGGTGTACAATCAATATAAATAGGTCGAAATTATATATCGAAGCTATGCTATGTATGTAAGTCTGAACTGACTTCAAGGCTACTTGCAGAGATTAATTTCAGTACGTTTTGTCAATAGGCTTAGTCTTTAGTGCACCACTTACTTAAAATCAGACGAAAGTATATATTGGTGCCCCATTTACCTTAAATAGGATGAAAATATATATGGGAGCTATATCTAAATCTGAACCGATTTCGTTGAAACTTGGCACACACCATTCTGGACCTAATTCAGTATACTATTCAACATGTCGTGCAAATCGAAAGGTACTTTGGTGCGCCATTTACCTTAAATCGGATGAAATTATATATATGGGAGCTATATCTAAATTTGAACCGATTTCCTCAAAACTTGGCACACATCATTTTGGACCTAATTCAATACTCTGTGCCAAATTTCGTGCAAATCGAGAGATATATAGGGGCTTTGGTGCCCCATTTACCTTAAATCGGATGAAAATATATATGGGAGCTATATCTAAATCTGAACCGATTTTCTCGAAACTTGGCACACATCATTCTGGACCTAATTCAGCTCTATGCCAAATTTCGTGCAAATCGAATGGTATATAGGGACTTTGGTGCCCCATTTGCCTGAAATCGAATGAAAATATATATGGGAGCTATATCTAAATCTGAACCGATTTTCTCGAAACTTGGCACACATCATTCTGGACCTAATTCAGTACTCTGTGCCAAATTTCGTGCAAATCGAGAGATATATAGGGACTTTGGTGCCCCATTTACCTTAAATCGGATGAAAATATATATGGGAGCTATATCTAAATCTGAACCGATTTTCTCGAAACTTGGCACACATCATTCTGGACCTAATTCAGCTCTATGCCAAATTTCGTGCAAATCGAATGGTATATAGGGACTTTGGTGCCCCATTTGCCTGAAATCGAATGAAAATATATATGGTAGCTATATCTAAATCTGAACCGATTTTCTCGAAACTTGGCACACATCATTCTGGACCTAATTCAGTACTCTATGCCTAATTTCATGCAAATTGAATGATATATAGGGACTTTGGTGCACCATTTACCTTAAATCGGACGAAACTATATATGGGAGCTATATCTAAATTTGAACCGATTTTCTCGAAACTTGGCACACATCATTTTGGACCTAATTCAGTACTCTGTGCCAAATTTCGTGCAAATCGAAAGATATATAGGTACTTTGGTGCGCCATTTACATTAAATCGGACGAAAATATATATGAGAGCTATATCTAAATTTGAACCGATTTTCTCGAAACTTGGCACACATCATTTTGGACCTAATTCAGTACTCTGTGCCAAATTTCGTGCAAATCGAAAGATATATAGGGACTTTGGTACCCCATTTACCTTAAATCGGATGGTAGCTATATCTAAATCTGAACCGATCTTTCCCAATTTCAATATGGTTCGTCCTTGGGCCAAATAAGTGACTTGTGCCAAATTTCATCTAAATCGGATCATAAATGTGATTCTATGCATATTCTCAAAAGGAACCATGTGTATATCTCGTTTCCTTTTGCCTATTACAAACATATGCACAAAGACATAATACCCTGTACCACAGTGTGGTGAAGGATATAATGACATGAATGGACACATTAACAAATATATGTAGATTGATTCAGTTCGTCGAAACATTTTAGAACATTTTCAATAAGGGACTACGTTATATTTCAAGGTGCAATTCAATTTTTTGTGTTTGAAAACTTATTTGGGGAAAATTCTACTTTTTCTCTATATTACGGCACGGGTCCATTTTCGATATTTTGAAGTTTTTAACTGCATATTCCATATTGTTTCAATCTGATAGTATAACCATCGCATTTAATTCTATGACACAAATTTAAAATATCATTATGAATTAAAAAATAATATATGAAAAACAAAAAAATTCTTTACAGTTCTTTCCAACCATAACAAATACACTGGATTAATGAACTTTTGATACGTTTAATTGGCAACATAGAAACCATATGTGACCTATATATGCAAATAGTTTTATATACAAATGAACATGCTCTCTACTTGGTATGTAAATAAAATAATGGTTGTATGAATGAATGGATCATTATGGCGATGGTTCATTGATATTTATGTGCGCGTACTATTACAATTTCCGTCCATCAAGTGAGCGTTGTGTGTGAAGTGAAAATTCTGAAAAAAATGTCGAAATAAATAACCGACCGGACGATAACGAAAAGAGAAGACTTGTGTGCGTTTGTGATTGATCATCAGCAAAAAAATTTAATAGCACTATCAACATCAGCATCGCTGTACGACGACGTCATTACCACCAACTGCAAAACATAGAACATCTGGTCATGACACCAATGCTGAACTTACAAATTTGTTCATCAGTTTAATGCTCTACAAGACGAAAAACCAGCTCCGAGTAATTTAAGCAGCTATATTCGACACCAAATGATATAAAACCTTCACCAATCTGGATTTGTCTACAAGTTCTGGTTTCCTAAAAATTCTGTTTTGTGTATTCTCTTTTTTCGATTTAAAGAACAACGGGCTTTTATTGCCCTGTCTGTGTTCTTATGAACGGCCATTTGCACTTGTCTACCGCGCTAACATCATCATCATCATCAACATTGGCTTTAACAAAGTTTCAACATAAGTCCCCAACTCGACTTTATTGTCGAAACTGAAAAGAGAGAGTGAGAGGGAGAGAACGAACGAATGAAAAACATGTATTCTGCTGGTAATTAACCCATTAATTTTATTCCAAACGGCTTTGAATGTAAAATATATTTAATTTTATGCGTATAACTGTTTTTTGGAACTGTGTTTTTTATTTATAAATATAAATTTATTTAAATGTATTTGTCTTTTGTTAAAATAGTGTTTGTTGTTTTCCTCATTAGCATCACATTGTCATCATAATGGAACTTTTAAATACATTTATTTCATGTTTTTTATTCTGAACGCAACATAATATTAATGAAATGTGATTAATGTCAAATTTTGAAGTTTTGAAATTATAAAAAAATGGTTAGTAACAATAATACCTAAGAACAAATAGGGTCATAACAAAATGTTTGATAATGTTTTTATTTGCAGCTTAGGATTATTTAATTAAACTACTATGATATATTAAGATCTATAGAACATTTGAAATGTTTTTCATACATCCTTCATTATATACATACAATATTATAAAAAATGAAAAAAAACAAGTGAAAAAGCATTAAGTTCGGCCGGGCCGAACTTTGGATACCCTCCACCATAAATATACTGACAGGTACTAGAAATGAAAATATAGGGAACATGCCAAAAAGTGGACCTATACCGACATTTCTAAAAACAGACTATGTAAACCATAATACAAATTTCAGACATTTTAAATGGATAATTATACCCTCAGCCTTCTGCCTAATGAGGGTGTATACACTGCCACATCGAAATATTGGTTCTAGATCCCATGTTTCTTTGGACCAAATCGGTTTCAACAAATTTAGATTTCATTCAAACATTGCCCATCTTAAATGCGGGCTAAAGTTCATTCTCGAACCTTACGTTCTACTTTTTTATTTCGATATCCTCTGCAGGTGAAATGATTACATAAATGTATTAGAACCAAACTCAAAACGCGGAACAAATCATATAACTATTTTAATATAAACAAGTGAAAACGCGTTAAGTTCGGCCGGGCCGAACTTTGGATATACTCCACCATATTTATACTGACAGGTATTTGAAATGAAAATATAGGGAACATACCAAAACATGGACCTATACAGACATTTCTACAAACAGATTATGTAAACCTCAATGTACACCAAGTACATTATGGTGGAAGCTGCTGTTTCAATATGAAAATTGGTATTGCAGAAAATGAGTACGTCGCTGGAGGCTATCCTAGCGGGGCCAATGTTGATTACATCGTGTAGGAATTACCGAACATTTGTAGTTATCATTATATAAGGTGCTATGACTAATTGAGCACTGATATGCATCTACTTCGAAATTAACATCTACAACTACTTCGAAACTAACATTTTTGCATCAGAATACATTTCTTTACGCTAAATATTAAAAATAACGAACATATGTAGATATCATTATATGGGGGCTAGGCCTAAATGCGGGCTAAAGTTCATATAAAGCTCATTATCTAACATTAAGTTCTAGTTTTTTTTTATCTCGTTATCCTTCAGAGGTGAAATGATTACAACAGAATCTTAGAACAAAACCCAAAACGCGGAACAAATCAGATATCTATTTTAATATAAACCAGTAAGGAAAGTAGTGAAGTCCGACTGGGCCGACTATATGAAACCCTTCACCACTTTGGGTATATTCTACATATGTATCCTAACAGACGCGCTTTTGTTATATATCTATATCTGTAATGATTTCAGGGAAACTTGCCAGAGACTAATCTATATTTCTTCAATACGTTGTGCCAATCTAGACCTAATTCAGTGCCCTATACCAAAATGCACCAATTACATAAAATCGGATGAAAATATATATGGGGACTATATAAAAATCTGAACCGATTTTCACGAAACTTAGCACACGTCATTCTACCCTTAATTCAATACGCCTAGACAAATTTAGTGCAAATCGAATGATTTACCTTAAATCGGAAAATATATATATGGGAGCTAAATCTAAATCTGAACCGATATTCACGAAACTTTGCACACATCATTCTAGGTAATTTGGTACGCTATGCTAAATTTCGTGCACATCGAAAGATATATAGGGACTTTGGTACACAATATACCTTAAATCGGACGAAACTATATATGGGAGCTATATCTAAATCTGAACCGATTTGTCCCAATTTCAAATTTCAAAATTTAGCGAATTAAGTTGCAAATCGTGCTCTAGAACCTCAAAATACCGAAAATTTGGGGTGCCCTTATATAGGGGCTACCAAAAAAAAGGGGGCCGATATTTATAATTTTTAGTAGAGATATTTGGTACCCTTATATGGGGGATATCGGACAAAATTTACCTAAATTTATAATTTTTTGTGGATAGATTTGGTACCTATTAGGAACTCAAAATATTAAATTACAGCCAATTCGGTGGAAAATACAATAAAAACCCAAAATACTGAAAATCAGGAGGTCCCGTAATATGGGGGCTACCAGAAAAAGTGGACTTATATTTATAATTTTTTTGTGGATACATTTAGTACCCAATGTACCAAATTTCAGCGTATTCGGTTGAAAAACGCGCTCAAGAACCCCAAAGTACCGAAACTTGGGGGTACTGTTATATGTGAGCTATACCTAAACGTGGACCGATATATCCCATCTTCGAACTTGACCTGCCTGCAGACAAAAGACAAACCTATGCAAAATTTCAGCACCCTATCTCAATTCCTTCAAAAGATAGCGTGATTACAACAGACGGACGGACAAACGGACGAACATGACTAGATCGTCTTAGAATTTTATCCTGATCAAGAATATATACGCTTTATAGGGTCGGAAATGAGTTATAAACGGAAAAAACAAAATTAATATACCCTCCAAAAAGGGGATTATATGGGGATTATATGGGGACGACCCCAAAAAGGGGGCGAAAAAAAAATTGCCATCACACCGGGTGAAAAATGCGACAAAGGCCATCAACGTATGGGGACTATGTCAAAACTTGGACCAAAATTGTACATTTTCTGCAAAGCAGTTGTTCAATTATGCGAGCCCTGTTGTGATTTCAAAAACGATATCCACTTTTTCGGATAGTTTCTTTATAAGATTACCTCAATTTTTCGGCATTTTGGAGGTTTTTGAGTGCGTTTTCTATCGAATTTACTGTAATTTACAACATTCGATTTTTATTGTGTACTAAAACTATGCACTAAAAACTATAAATGTAGGTCCACTTTTTCGAGTAGCCCCCATATAACAAATTTTGGTATTAATTTAATAAGTTTTGCAAACATTTCTAGAAAATCCATATTTATATTAGAATCTAAATTTCAAAATAATCGACACAAATGTTTCTATCCATGAGTGTCAAATGTGATCTTTACTTAGTTTCTCCTATATCCCGCATAACATTTAGACTTTTGGAAATATGTACGCATTTCATACCAGTTGTTACCTGAAATTAAATTAAATTAACCATTGATGTCATTATGCACACATATGGGTGTCAATCAATGTCTTTATAATTATAAACATAAATCCATTTCAATTATTCATTACTCTGATTGAATTTAGTCGTTTTTTTCATTTTACTTTCCATTAAAATATTTGTTTGTTCATTTGCATGCCGAAACGTTCCAACCTTGCGTCTGTCATTTATGAACTTATAAATATATTGGAAAAATGTGTGCGCAGTTTATTTTATTCTTAATTTTTGTATACAAAAAAATATTTTATATCCAATAAAGCAATCAAATGTTGGCACGTAATTATTATTTGTTATTATTCTTTAAGATGTTGCATTTGAATTTAATGATTCATCTTATG
Source organism: Musca vetustissima (assembly GCF_032173495.1). Classification (NCBI taxonomy): domain Eukaryota; kingdom Metazoa; phylum Arthropoda; class Insecta; order Diptera; family Muscidae; genus Musca; species Musca vetustissima. Next base: position 11,653 of record NW_026883151.1, read on the forward strand.
AAGAAGATAAAATCACGAAAAGTTGCTAGTTTATGAAAGGTTGATCTTTAAGCTGAAATATTTTATTGATGTACGAGGTCCGACAAGGGAGATATGCTAAAATTTTTTAATTTTCTCCATATTCTAATATTGTATAATTTAACCACACGAGAGAATGAAAATTTTGCTAGGATGTTAAGGTTTATTGTAGGTTATCAAAGGGTTGGTCACTCCAAATATTCTGCTTCTCTTACTTGTGTCCAATCTTTTAATTGTGAGTTTTGGCGAGTTTTCTCGCATTTTCGGAAGTGATTTACACATTTCGTCTGTCTCTTGTAATCTAAGCGAAATGAGATAGATAGACAAAATTTAGCATATAGTTGTCATTCGTCTGCAGGCAGGATAAGTTCGAAGATGGGCGATATCTTTAAGGCGTAGCTCCCATATAATAGTACCCCCCAATTATTAGTATTTTGAGGTTCTTGAGCGCATTTTCAATGATTTCGCTAAAAATTTGGCATATTGGGTTATTATTGAGTACCAAAAATATCAATATATGCCCTTTTTTGGGTTAGCTAAAAAACAAAGGTACCCTCAACATTTTTTTGAGTTCGTTTTTTAACCGAATTCGCTGAAAATCTCAAACCAAATCTCTACAATGAAAATTATCATTATTATTATTAAAGGTACACCCTAAAGTATGCGGTTCTTGAGGATTTTGGGCAAGTTTTCCATCAAATTTACTGTAATTTGGAATGTTGGGTACTAATTGGGCACCAAATCTTCCCGCTAAAAGTATTGGTTCAATTTTTTGGGTAGCCACCATATAACGGCACCCTAAATTTTAGGTATTTTCTTAATGTTTTGAGCTTCTGTGGAAGGCTGGAGGTATTCTTCTTCCTATAGGAGAGCTTGAGGCATTCTTCTTCCTGTGAAATGCTGCAGAAATTCCTCTTCCTTTGGAAGAGTTGCTAGTATTCTTCTACCTGTGGAAGCGCTGCACAAATTCGTCTTCTGTGGAAACGCTGCAGGTCTTCTTCTTCCTGTGGAAGAGCTGCTGGTACTCTTCTTCCTATGGAAGACCTGGAGGTATTCTGTATGTAATTTTCTTCAATTGAATTCGTTGTAATTTGATATTTTGTATTCGAATTTGGTGACAAGTCTCCCTACAAAAATTTAATAATAACATTCACCTTCTGGATATCCCCCACGTGTTGGGGTTATCCCCATATGGACGTATACCACCATAGTCTGGGGAATATGCTTTACTTGAAAATGTCAGTTTAAACCCTACAAAATATGGAACTCAACGACGAATTAACCATCTGTTCTAATCATTCTACCTATGGAGGATATCGTAATAAAAACATGAACCTCATTTAGGCAAAGCCCCCAATCTGATTTTCGGTATTTTTAATATTTAGCGTGAAGGAAGGCATTGAGATATAAAACTAAAATACTACCTTCGAAATTTATGCTATATGGGTCCCTACATAGGCATAGCCAATCATATAACCAGTGAGCGAAGCAGTATAGTCGGACGGAACCGAGAATACGATACCCTAAACAACTACAACGGAACTCTACGGAACTTATTCCAAGCTTGGGTAATATTTCGTGATATTTGCTCAATCTGGCCCGATTATAGGTCAACAGCACCTATTTCTTACACTGACATATTTTCCGAATATTACTATTCATATTCAGTACAGCTCTTATAATTATACCCTACACAACTATGTTGTCAGGGTATTATAGCTTTGTGCAGCCCCAAAAGTTTGTAACGCCGCGAAATATTGGTCCTAGACCCACCTTTAAGTATACCGATCGTCATATCTCGACTAGCTGAGTCGATCAAGACATGTGTGTCCGTCCGTCCGTCCGTCCGTCTGTCCATTATAATTTGTAAACACGATACAGGCCACAGTTATGGACCAATCTTCACGAAATTTTGCATGTAGGATGGGTTCTGGTCAATGAAGACCCCTATTGTTTTTGGGAAAGAACGGTTAATATTTAGGGGATGAAATGGACCAATTACTAAATTTTTTTCGGTTTTTCTGGTCGCTCCAGAGGCCGCAACAATGGTCCGAACATCGTGAAATTTTGCATGGAGAAGCGGATCGGGCCAAAGAATAAGCATGCCTGTTTGGTATTTAGCGGGTCAAATGGACCCTGACTTTTGTGTGAAAAATGACAAAATTTATATTCTATGGCGTATATGTTTACCCCTGAAGGACATATACCCGAGAAGTTGATATTATATCCAAAAGGAGTGGTTGACCTTTAAATTAAGACCAATTATATTGTTGTATGTGCTCGGATGTGGGAGTTACACCTAAATATTTACAGGTATCTCCGTATTCGTATATTATTTAGTGACCCATTATCACTCTGGAGAGCAGAACCATAGCGCTGATCGCTTTGAAATGTTCCATGAGGTTCCAGTTATGGTCAAGGACAACGCATATAATTTTCGGTGATGATCAGAAAAACATTTTGGAATGAAGTGGACCGAAAACTTAATTTTTATACCCTACACAACTATGTTGTCAGGGTATTATAGCTTTGTGCAGCCCCAAAAGTTTGTAACGCCGCGAAATATTGGTCCTAGACCCACCTTTAAGTATACCGATCGTCATATCTCGACTAGCTGAGTCGATCTAGACATGTGTGTCCGTCCGTCCGTCCGTCCGTCCGTCTGTCCATTATAATTTGTAAACACGATACAGGCCACAGTTATGGACCAATCTTCACGAAATTTTGCATGTAGGATGGGTTCTGGCCAATGAAGACCCCTATTGTTTTTGGGAAAGATCGGTTAATATTTAGGGGATGAAATGGAACAAATACTAAATTTTTGTCGGTTTTTCTGGTCGCTCCAGAGGCCGCAATAATGGCTCGAACATCTTGAAATTTTGCATGGAGAAGGGGATCAAGCCAAATAATAAGCATGCATGTTTTGATAAAGATCGGTCAATATTTAGCGGGTCAAATGGAGCCTGACTTTTGTGTGAAAAATGACAAAATGTGTATTATATGGCATATATATTTACCCCTGAAGGACATATACCCGAGAAGTTGATATTATATCCAAGAGGAGTGGTTGACCTTTAAATTAAGACCAATTATATTGTTGTATGTGCTCGGATGAGAGAGTTACACCTAAATATTTACAGGTATCTCCGTATTTGTATATTATTTAGTAACCCATTATCACTCTGGAGAGCTGAACTATAGCGCTGATCGCTTTGAAATGTTCCATGAGGTTCCAGTTATGGTCAAGGACAACGCCTATAATTTTCGGTGATGACCAGATAATAATTTTGGAATGAAGTGGACCGAAAAGTTAATTTTTTGTGTTATTTTCGAGTCGATCTATAGACCACAAATGAAAGCCGAACATCACAACACAACCCACGGTGAAGGGAATCTGGACAATAGCTGTACTGAATACTCGTAATATTCGGAAAAGTGTGAGGAAGAGGTGCTGTTTACCTCTAATCGGGCAAGAGGGTGAAAATATCACGAAATATTGCCCGGGCTCGGAATAAACATCCGAAAAAAATTTGAGTTCCGTGGTAGTTGTGTAGGGTATCGTATGGTCGGCCCCGCCCGACTATACTGCTCCGCTCACTGGTTATACCCTACACAACTATGTTGTCAGGGTATTATAGCTTTGTGCAGCCCCAAAAGTTTGTAACGCCGCGAAATATTGGTCCTAGACCCACCTTTAAGTATACCGATCGTCATATCTCGACTAGCTGAGTCGATCTAGACATGTGTGTCCGTCCGTCCGTCCGTCCGTCTGTCCATTATAATTTGTAAACACGATACAGGCCACAGTTATGGACCAATCTTCACGAAATTTTGCATGTAGGATGGGTTCTGGCCAATGAAGACCCCTATTGTTTTAGGGAAAGATCGGTTAATATTTAGGGGATGAAATGGACCAAATACTAAATTTTTGTCGGTTTTTCTGGTCGCTCCAGAGGCCGCAATAATGGCTCGAACATCTTGAAATTTTGCATGGAGAAGGGGATCAAGCCAAATAATAAGCATGCATGTTTTGATAAAGATCGGTCAATATTTAGCGGGTCAAATGGAGCCTGACTTTTGTGTGAAAAATGACAAAATGTGTATTATATGGCATATATATTTACCCCTGAAGGACATATACCCGAGAAGTTGATATTATATCCAAGAGGAGTGGTTGACCTTTAAATTAAGACCAATTATATTGTTGTATGTGCTCGGATGAGAGAGTTACACCTAAATATTTACAGGTATCTCCGTATTTGTATATTATTTAGTAACCCATTATCACTCTGGAGAGCTGAACTATAGCGCTGATCGCTTTGAAATGTTCCATGAGGTTCCAGTTATGGTCAAGGACAACGCCTATAATTTTCGGTGATGACCAGATAATAATTTTGGAATGAAGTGGACCGAAAAGTTAATTTTTTGTGTTATTTTCGAGTCGATCTATAGACCACAAATGAAAGCCGAACATCACAACACAACCCACGGTGAAGGGAATCTGGACAATAGCTGTACTGAATACTCGTAATATTCGGAAAAGTGTGAGGAAGAGGTGCTGTTTACCTCTAATCGGGCAAGAGGGTGAAAATATCACGAAATATTGCCCGGGCTCGGAATAAACATCCGAAAAAAATTTGAGTTCCGTGGTAGTTGTGTAGGGTATCGTATGGTCGGCCCCGCCCGACTATACTGCTCCGCTCACTGGTTATACCCTACACAACTATGTTGTCAGGGTATTATAGCTTTGTGCAGCCCCAAAAGTTTGTAACGCCGCGAAATATTGGTCCTAGACCCACCTTTAAGTATACCGATCGTCATATCTCGACTAGCTGAGTCGATCTAGACATGTGTGTCCGTCCGTCCGTCCGTCCGTCCGTCTGTCCATTATAATTTGTAAACACGATACAGGCCACAGTTATGGACCAATCTTCACGAAATTTTGCATGTAGGATGGGTTCTGGCCAATGAAGACCCCTATTGTTTTAGGGAAAGATCGGTTAATATTTAGGGGATGAAATGGACCAAATACTAAATTTTTGTCGGTTTTTCTGGTCGCTCCAGAGGCCGCAATAATGGCTCGAACATCTTGAAATTTTGCATGGAGAAGGGGATCAAGCCAAATAATAAGCATGCATGTTTTGATAAAGATCGGTCAATATTTAGCGGGTCAAATGGAGCCTGACTTTTGTGTGAAAAATGACAAAATGTGTATTATATGGCATATATATTTACCCCTGAAGGACATATACCCGAGAAGTTGATATTATATCCAAGAGGAGTGGTTGACCTTTAAATTAAGACCAATTATATTGTTGTATGTGCTCGGATGAGAGAGTTACACCTAAATATTTACAGGTATCTCCGTATTTGTATATTATTTAGTAACCCATTATCACTCTGGAGAGCTGAACTATAGCGCTGATCGCTTTGAAATGTTCCATGAGGTTCCAGTTATGGTCAAGGACAACGCCTATAATTTTCGGTGATGACCAGATAATAATTTTGGAATGAAGTGGACCGAAAAGTTAATTTTTTGTGTTATTTTCGAGTCGATCTATAGACCACAAATGAAAGCCGAACATCACAACACAACCCACGGTGAAGGGAATCTGGACAATAGCTGTACTGAATACTCGTAATATTCGGAAAAGTGTGAGGAAGAGGTGCTGTTTACCTCTAATCGGGCAAGAGGGTGAAAATATCACGAAATATTGCCCGGGCTCGGAATAAACATCCGAAAAAAATTTGAGTTCCGTGGTAGTTGTGTAGGGTATCGTATGGTCGGCCCCGCCCGACTATACTGCTCCGCTCACTGGTTTGTGTTATTTTCGAGTCGATCTATAGACCTCAAATGAAAGCCGAACATCGCAACACAACCCACTGTGAAGGGAATCTGGACAATAGCTGTACTGAAGACTCGTAATATTAGGAAAATATGTTAGTGTGAGGAAGAGGTGCTGTTTACCTCTAATCGGGCAAGATGGTGCAAATATCACGAAATATTGCCCAGTCTCGGAATAAACATCCGCAGAAAATTTGAGTTCGGTGGTAGTTGTGTAGGGTATCGTATGGTCGGCCCCGTCCGACTATACTGCTCCGCTCACTGGTTAATTTTCCATATTTCTTCTTCTGCCAACCAAGAATTTTAAATTGCGGCCTTGTTGTATAGCCTCCATGTATATAGATGGAGCTCCTTTATAGCTATATTTATGGTTCTCGGTACATTTTTATACCCTTCACCACACTGTGGTACAGGGTATTATGTCTTTGTGCATATGTTTGTAACAGGCAAACACATGGTTCCTTTTGAGAATATGCGTCCGTCTGCCCGTCCGTCTGTAGATGTTAAATTGTAAACAAAGTACAGGTCGCATTTATGATCCGATTTGGATGAAATTTGGCACAAGTCACTTATTTGGCCCAAGGATGAACCCTATTGAAATTGGGAAAAATCGGTTCAGATTTAGATATAGCTCCCATATATATTTTCGTCCGATTTAAGGTAAATGGCGCACCAAAGTCCCTCTATATCTTTCGATTTGCATGAAATTTGGCATAGTGTACTGAATTAGGTGCAGAACGATGTGTGCCAAGTTTCGAGAAAATCGGTTCAGATTTAGATATAGCTCCCACATATAGTTTCGTCCGATTTAAGGTAAGTGGTGCACCAAAGTCCCCTATATATTTGCATGGCATTACATATTACGTTATAAACGTAATTCTATATAACCTTCCCAAGTTGTTAAAATTCATATATGAGTTCAGTAATTGATGATAAAAGAATTGTTTATCATTTAATAACAATAAATCCAAATGTAAACACTTTTCCCCATCCATAACAAACACAAACATTATCTAATACCCATATCAACTAATCAATTACAAACCTAACATTACTGTCTGTCATCGCACACCTTTTGTCAATAGATGTCATTGTAATAAATTATTTGTATTAGCATGGATTGGCTTGTCTAATTTCTGTTTTTTTTTTCTTTGTAGTCATAACAATGCAAGTAGTTCTATTGTTTTGTTTTTATTGATCTTTACCCATGTGTTTGATGATAAATATTTAATGATTTTCCAACATTTGTTTATATTTCCAGTTCGTACACACGACTACGATTATCCCGAATCGGAAATGGATGATCGTGAAAGTTTATATTTCGATACCATCTCCCTAGCCGATTCAGAGGCTGCTGCGGCCGCAGCTGCTCATCGCAAATCATTGTCACAATCGCGCAACACAATTTACTATTCGGCGGCAGATTTAGCTGGTGATGAAACACCAGCTAGACGTTCGAACAGCATACGCCTTGAAAATGGTCTAAAGGCACGCGCTTCGTGGAATCCCAATTATCGGCACTCCTCACCACTGGATCAATACATGCCACCGAATACCAATGGTAATGGAGTAGCCGCGGCATCAGTTGGTGGTGGCAGTGGTGCTGGTGCAGATTACACAGATGCCGTTATAGCTGCACAGGTAATGGCTCTACAGAATGGTCGAACAAATTACATGAATGCGACAGGTGCTAGTGAGGCAGCACTGCACACGACGATGACCAACGATATGGAAGTGTCTAGACGTCTGATACAAAATAGTACACAGAATAGTAGAGATAAGAAATTGCCCATTACATACTCGCAATGGAAATTTAGGGTAAACAATTCTTCAATATCCCTTGATTTTTTTTTAATTCAACACTATTGGTTTCATGCAAAAAAAAACAACAAATTCCAAACTACACTACAATTCTATATTTCCAAATTTTATTTTGCATCTTTTCATTTATATTGCACAAATACTACGACAAAAATGCACAAAATTTTGACTTATTCCTCACCTACTTCTCTTCCCTTTCTTTCTGTCATTATATTGGTTTATTGCATCATTTTGATTGGTTTTTCTCATTCCATCACTAATTGGTTACATACTTTTGGTATTCACTGTATTGATATTTTTTTTTTCAAATCTCTTTTCTAAACTTTCTTGTTTCCAAAAACATGCCTTGATCTTTTTTATTATTAATAATTTCAAATTTGTTTCTATTTTTATGCTCTTTTGTGTATGTATGTGTGCGCGCGCTCTCTAACCAGAATATTATTAAAAGCAATTCTTAACTTACACCAAACAAAAACAACAACAAAAAATTTGTTTAAAGAAAACGCTTGCGGGAACGGGTAATGGCAATTTGTTTTCTAATTTCATTTATTTGATTTTATTCGAATATTTTTAGCTAATTTAGTTCGAAATTGTTTTAAGTAGTTTCTTTTTTGGCTTTGATTAATACGTACACAAAACATGTATTTAGTTGATAACACATTTTACGCTTGACTGCATGAACACTTTGTTGATAACGATACGATTATATTGACCTCGTTAATACAATTTATATTTAGGCTAAATTGCAAAGCTTTTAGTATTTAGAATAATTAAAAACTAAATCGAACTGAAATTTGAATATTTCATAGGGTAATTAGAAAATTTTTAAAATTTTTGAAGACCGATTTGAACGAAACTTTCCACACGTTAGGTTAAGTTGGACGGAACTATATATGGAACTTATATCTAAATCTGAACCGATTTCAACAAAACTTTCCACACGTTTGGGTATACTATTTTCAGTACGTTGTGCACAATGTTGTGGCAATCCTCGATACTTTGGGTATTTGGTGCACCATTTTCTAAAAATCGGAAAAAATCATATAAGGGAGCTATATCTAAATCTGAACTTCAGTGCGTCGTGCAAAATTTTGTGCCAGTCGGCTTAACTTTGGCCTTTGGGTCTTTGATGCATAATTTACATAAAATCGGATGAAACTAAATGAGCTGTTCCGAATTTCATCCAAATTGGATCATAAATGCCACCTGTACTTTGTTTACAATTTATCATGGACAGACCAACGGACGGATGGACATGCATAAATCGAATCTGAAATTGATTCTATTCATATTCTCAAAGAGAACTATGGATCTTTCACTTTACTTTGCCTGTTACAAACAAACACACAAAGACATAATACCCTTTACCACAGTTTGGTGAAGTGTATAAAAAGAGAGTGGAGCAGTACAGTCGGACGGGGCCAACCAAGTGTTACCCAACACAATTGCCACTGAGCTCTAAGTGTCTGCGGATCTATAATCTGAGCCTAGGTAATGTTTCGTGACATTTGTGTTCCTTTGATCGATAAAAGGTCAACAGTTCATCTGCAGCATCTTTTCCGCATCATGGTTTCCATAAGATTAAAATTTTGTTTTTACAAAAAAAAAAAAAAAAAAAGGATTTGGTTCATTTCAACAGCTAAATATTGACCGTTCATTATCATGACAGTCATTCAAATTATTTGATCAGATCGCGTTCCCATGGAAAATTTGTGATCAGATAAAAATTAATTTTTCCGTCCATTGCACTGTTATTGACAATAACCTCATGCTAAATTTCCTAGCCATCAGAGCTACATTTTTTAACCGAATTCCGAAAATTTGTGATCAGATAAAAATTAATTTTTCCGTCCATTGCACTGTTATTGACAATAGCCTCATGCTAAATTTCCTAGCCATCAGTGCTACATTTTTTAACCGAATTCGCTGAAATTTGCTACATATGGTTCTTATTGGGTACTAAATGTCTCCATATAACGGGACCTCCTAATTTTCAGTATTTTGGGGGTTTTGATCTATTTTCCGCCCAATTAGCTCTAATTTATTCTTTTGAGTTCTTGATAGGTACCAAATCTCTCCACAAAAAATTATGAATATGGGTCCATATTTTCGGATCGGTTTGATCGCATTTTTCGATCGAATTCGCTGAAAATTTGTAGTTTGAGTTCTTATGTGATAGCAAATCTCCCTACAAAAAATTATGAGTATAGGTCAATTTTTTCGGATAGCCCCCATATAAGGGTACCTCGAATTTTCAGTATTTTGGGGGTTCTGATCGTATTTTTCGACCGAATTGACTGTAATTTAGTACTTCGAGTTCTTATCTGGTAGCAAATCTCTCCACTATAAATTATATATATAGGTCAATTTTTTTGAATAGCCCCCATAACAGGGTACCCCCCTATTTTCGATATTTAGGGGTTCTTGAACATATTTTCAACAAAATACTTTGTAATTTGGTTTTTTTTTGTAGTCGTGTATGGTAACAAACCTCCGTCCCAAAAGTTATTAATATTTTCCACCATTTAGGGGTAGTCCCCATATAACCCCTTTTATATACCCTCCACCATAGTATGGAGGATACATTAGTTTTGTTTTTCCGTTTGTAACGCATCGAAATAATCATTTAGAAAAATCTCCATTAAAAATTGCTGAAAATTTTATTGGTGCACATAAAGGTTTACATAAATCCGTTTGTAGAATTATCGGTATAGGTCCTTTTTGGTATTTTCCCTATATTTTCATTTCAAGTATCTGTCAATATACCTATGGTGGAGGGTATCCAACGCTTTTTATACCCTTCACCACACTGTGGTACAGGGTATTATGTCTTTGTGCATATGTTTGTAACAGGCAAAAGGAAACGAGATAGACACATGGTTCCTTTTGAGAATATGCATAGAATCACTTTCTAAATCGATTTATGCATGTCCGTCCGTCTGTCTGTCTGTCCATGTATTTTTGTGAGAAAAGTACAGGTCGCATTTATGATCCGAATTGGATGAAATTTAGCACAGCTCATTTGTTTGGCCCAAGGACGAACCCTATTGAAATTGGGAAAAATCGGTTCAGATTTAGATATAGCTCCCATATATATATTTAACCGATTTAATGTAAACGGTCCCTATATATCTTTCGATTTGCACGAAATTTGGTACAGCCTAATCATTTTGGCCTAGAATGATGTCTGCCAAGTTTCGTGAAAATCGGTCAAGATTTAGATATAGCTCCCATATATAGTTTCGTCCGATTTCATGAAAATGGTGTCCCAAAGTCCCTATATATCTTTCGATTTGCACGAAATTTGGCATAACGTATTGCATTAAGCCTAGAGTGATGTCTGCCAAGTTTCGTGAAAATCGGTCAAGATTTAGATATAGCTCCCATATATAGTTTCGTCCGATTTCATGTAAATGGTGCTCCAAAGTCCCTATATATCTTTCGATTTAAACGAAATTTGGCATAACGTACTGAATTGAGCCTAGAGTGATGTCTGCCAAGTTTCGAGAAAATCGGTCCTAATTTAGATATAGCTCCCATATATAGTTTCGTTCGATTTTATGTAAATGGTCCACCAAAATCCCTATATATCATTCGATTTGCACGAAATTCGGCAAAACGTACTGACTTGAGCCTAGAATGATGTCTGCCAAGTTTCGAGAAAATCGGTCCAGATTTAGATATAGCTCCCATATATAGTTTCGTCCGATTTCTTGTAAATGGTGCCCCAAAGTCCCTATATATCCTTCGATTTGAACGAAATTTGGCATAACGTACTGAATTGAGCCTAGAGTGATGTCTGCCATGTTTCGAGAATATCGGTTCAGATTTAGATATAGCTCCCATATATAGTTTCGTTCGATTTTATGTAAATGGTCCACCAAAATCCCTATATATCTTTCGATTTGCACGAAATTCGGCATAACGTACTGACATGAGCCTCGAATGATTTCTGCCAAGTTTCGAGAAAATCGGTCCAGATTTAGATATAGCTCCCATATATAGTTTCGTCCGATTTCATGTAAATGGTGCCCCAAAGTCCTTATATATCCTTCGATTTGAACGAAATTTGGCATAACGTACTAAATTGAGCCTAGAGTGATGTCTGCCAAGTTTCGAGAAAATCGGTCCTAATTTAGATATAGCTCCCATATATAGTTTCGTTCGATTTTATGTAAACGGTCCACCAAAATCCCTATATATCTTTCGATTTGCACGAAATTCGGCATAACGTACTGACTTGAGCCTAGAATGATGTCTGCCATGTTTCGAGAAAATCGGTCCAGATTTAGATATAGCTCCCATATATAGTTTCGTCCGATTTCATGTAAATGGTGCCCCAAAGTCCCTATATATCCTTCGATTTAAACGAAATTTGGCATAACGTACTGAATTGAGCCTAGAGTGATGTCTGCCAAGTTTCGAGAATATCGGTCCAGATTTAGATATAGCTCCCATATATAGTTACGCCCGATTTCATGTAAATGGTGCACCAAAGTCCCTATATATCCTTCGATTTGCACGAAATTTGGCATAACGTACTGAATTGAGCCTAGAGTGATGTCTGCCAAGTTTCCAGAAAATCGGTCCTAATTTAGATATAGATCCCATATATAGTTTCGTTCGATTTTATGTAAATGGTGCACCATAATCCCTATATATCTTTCGATTTGCACGAAATTCGGCATAACGTACTGACTTGAGCCTAGAATGATGTCTGCCAAGTTTCGAGAAAATCGGTCCAGAGTTAGATATAGCTCCCATATATAGTTTCGTCCGATTTCATGTAAATGGTGCACCAAAGTCTCTATATATCCTTCGATTTGCACTAAATTTAGCACAACGTACTGAATTGAGCCTAGAGTGATGTCTGCCTTGTTTCGTGAAAATCGGCCTAGATTTAGATATATCTCCCTTTTATTATAGATAGATTTTAAGTAATTGACGCACCAAGGAACCAATAGGAACAAAACGTTCTGAAATTAGTATAACCTAGCCTGTGACAAGTTTGTTTGAAATCGCTTAATATTTGGATAAAGCTTCCATATATATTTTCGCCCGATTTCAAGTAAATTGGGCTCATGTTAGTCAGATTGACATCAAATTTTGCAAAACTTACAAAATTGAGCATAGAATTACGTAGTTGCGTTTTCTAGAAGTACAGATATAGCCCAACGGATGACCTATTTATATTTGTTTGAAGTCGATTTACATACTTTTGTCCCATTGTAACAAACGAATGACATGTTTATGGATAGATCTAGGTAGATTCACATTTAGATAAATATCACATATTTTATTTCATCCAATTTTATGTTAATAGTCCTGTTTAATATACCCATAGTGGTGAAGGGTATCATATAGTCGGCCCCGTCCGACTTTACTACTGTCCTTACTGGTTTCACTTGTATTTGATTTAATTCGAATCTACTCTAATTCTAAAATGTCCCTACAAAATTTCAATTGAAAATCTCATTGTGTTAGCATCAACTGACGGCAAGAGTGATTCTCAATTTAAAACTAAAGAAACTCAACCTTGGGTGTCGATGAAGCAGGCCCTATTCTTTCAGTAAACTGCGTCATCTCTTCTTTTTCGCCTCTATAAAGAAGGCCGTCTGACTTGTTGGTGTTGTCCTCGGCTTTTACTTATAGGTCGTAGTTCATGGCCACTGAGTTGGGCGTCAATGAAGAAAGCTCCTTGGATTTCAATGAGGCTTACCCCACGTTGGGCGCCAATAAAGAAACTCGTCCTTGGGTGTCGATGAAGCAGGCCCCATGTTGGGCGTCAGTGAAGAAACTCGAAACAACAAGATTTACAATAATGTTGGCTACTCCTGGTTTAGGAACTAATTGCAGCTTATGATCTAGTCCATCAACTTGGGCAAGCGTGGGTAATGATCCTAAGCCTTCAGTGTTCGCTAAACGAATTAGAGCCGGGGGGTCCAGGACTCGGAGTGTAGCGATTTTATTGAAATTAGATTGAGCTTAGTTACTACCTATGAGAAGCAAGATTCTTATCTAGTATTGGTTGTATAAAAAGGTAGTAAGGTCAGTGATGTAGTTTTGGGTACTATTTACATAAGTAACCGTTAATTTCAAATATTTAAATAAGTATTGCATTTTAGTATTCAAATGACCAATAAAACGTATGTGTTTATACTAAAGTAATTAAAAAATTCAAAACGAAGTTTTCTCGAAGCTGTGTTTTACGAATGGCGGGCACGATAACTCAAAAACTAATAATCGGTTCCAAATTTTGACACTTTTCTCAGGGAGTGTATGAACTAGTATAAAGCCAATCGGTGAAGATCCTCCTTATTTTTTTCTTAGTTTGTGGCCAAAAATATGCGGTTTTCAAAAAAAAAATCAAAGTTCCACCATTTTGTTAATTGTTGAGAGTTCATACGAGACCCAGTTCATACGAGACCCAGACATGTACTCTTTCTAACACCGTTGGAATTTTCGGATTCCGATGTTGCAGTGAGGAGTTATCATGCCCGCCATGAAAAATAAGGACTTTTGTTTGATCACAAAAAACAACAAATTTTTTTGTAAATTATTTTTCTCCGTTTTGAAATATTCAAATATGTATGTGCAAAGATACAAACCTTAACAAGCATTGGTATTAATTTACCAGCCCATTTAAAATCTTAAAAATAAAAAATTGTGAATGGAATATAGACTACATTCTGATTTATAAGCAAAAATTCGGGTCAATTGTACAAATGTTGGTGGTTTTCTCCGTTATTTACATAAAATCGACCAAAAAATACATGGGAGCTTTACAATACATTGGAGCTATATCTAAATCTGAACCGAATTTCTCCAATTCCAATAGGACCAAAATGTAAATTATGTCAAGTTTCATTTTATTCTGATCATACATGCGACATGTACTTTCTATACATTTTTACATGGATCGACGGATGGACATGCATACTCCTAGATCAATTAAGAAAGTGATTCTATGCATATTCTGAAATGTAATCATGGGTTTATCTCGTTTCCTTGGAAATGTAAAAAAAATATGCACAACTACATAATGTCCTGTGATGTATATTATTAAATTAACGGTTGATGTGCCCTTTAGTGTCATATAACGCTGTTGTGAATCCAAACCATTGTTTTGGACATTGTACAGTTGTCGAAACCATCGATTTAGTGGCTCAAAAGTCAAAAAAGTAAACTATAAAATTACGAAAAAAAATTAGGCTGAATTATTTCGCAACATATCTCAATTGTTTTAGAAATTATTTATTTAGCGACACTAAATCTGTGATTTCGAGCACTGTGCATTGTCGAAACAATTATTATGATTACGCGTATAATACATTATCCAATAGGGTTTGTTACGTTTTTGGAATTTCTTGAGTTCAAGTTCCTAGCACACATCTAAATATTATATTAGAATACCACATTGGTTTAGTTCTTTACAACATTCTTCAATTGGTCGAACTTGGCTGCTTATAATTTCGTTTTAAAACTTGTATATTTCTATTCTTTTGAAGCATTTAACGGAACACCTTATTAGTCTAGGGCAAGTTCAATACTATATGCTAAATATATTACCGAAAAGGCCAAGCGAAAAAATGTAGGTCATAATTGTGGAATGTAAATAATAAATGTACACAACACAATTTAGTTATTTTGTTGTTGTTATATTTTATTAACAACAAATTGTTGCGACGTAGCGAGTGAATGAAAGAGAAACTTTTATTTCTTTGATATGGGGTGCTGTGATTTTGATATTTGTGTCAAAAACATCGGCGATGATTGTTCATTTAATTCATTAATGTAAACAGTTGTAGCAATAAAGAGAATATTAAATGATCTACAATGGAGACTTGGAATAAGAAGAGTTATATTTATACTGCATGATTCGGATCTTTAAATAAATGAAACAAGTAATATAAGGGGAATATGCCATCGTATATTGCTACCAGAAGAAAGCGAAATACCAAAGAACATACACTCTGGCTGAAGAATTGCGCAATAACCTTGAAGAAACCAGATAGGGTGACCATTTTAGAAATATTGATAATATTGAAATCAAATTTCAGAATTTTCTTCTCATAAAAGTTTTGAATTTTTTATCAGTTCTAGTAAGGAAAAGTCAGATATATGTAAAAATAATATTAGATTGGGGAAAAAGAAAGGACTTTATTTAACTTGCTTCGGAATGTCCGATTTGGGCTAAATATGCACCGTTTCGCTGTATGATATGTTGCCATTTCAACAGTAAGTTTATAATGTCTCTCTTATAGAAGTCCTGCTCTCTATTTGCAAAAAAACTCTAGTAGTCGATTTTCACAATCCTCCCAAGATACTAGTTTTTTTTTATCGTTAAATAAATATTGCAATGCAAGAAAAATACGATTATCGCTTGGCGCCAAGTCCGGACTGTATGCATTAAAACTTCCCGAAGTATCTGGAGAGTCACTTAAGATATATGTGGCCTAGCGTTGTCCTGGTGGAACACGACACCTCTCCTGTTGGCCCGTTCTGGCCGTTTCTGTTCAATTGTAAATAGTTTAAAACAGTTTAATGGTCGATTTTAGCTTCTGGGGCGATGTTACGACTGCTAACATGCCGGTCAACTTCGATCATTTCTCATTTTTAAGACCCTATAACTCACAACTGAATGAACCAAACAAAATCTTGCAAAATATTTTTTTACTGCAAAATCTCCCTCTTCCAACGAGCATAAATCTGAAATTGTTTGATCGATACTTTACGAGAAATCTATCAGTACAGCCATTTACCGAAAAAAATTATGGATTTCTTTTTCCCCAACCTAATATACATATATTCTTGAAAATAACTGTATATGGCGATAATATTGAAATAAATGACGTTTACTACATGTATTAGATTTTATACAGGTATATGACATTTTCGACGTTTAAACCTGTTTGACAGTTGATTTCTTAAAAATTCTATATTTTTTATTTTTATGCACTTGTCTCATGAGCGCCATTGTTAACTAAAAAACGTATCGATTTATTTATAATATATCCATGTACAAATGTGTAAGACGGGGACTTTTCAATTGGCATATTCTATTTCCACAAAAAATTTCCATATCACCAGCTGTAGATTATGGGTACAAATTATAAAATAAACTGTTGGTAAAAATTCGAATTAAAAAAATATAATTTTTAAAGAGTCACGATTACACCTCATTTTATTATAAGTCTTCTTTCAAAAAGAGAACATACACATTCTCTTCAAACAAATGAGTCAATTGAGATCCCCCATCATGCGAATGTGTTCCACAGCCCACAATAAAAGACCGGCAGTGTCAGCTAAAAAAATGTACCCAGTTTCTGATGGTATTGTTTTGTTGTTGTTGGTTTTTTTTTTGGCTCCTCTGTTCTTCATAAAATTGTTCAAAACAGTTGATTCAGAGTTCTTGTCGGTGTTTCGACAGAGCAGCAATAGTTGCAAAGCCGAAGAAGCGTGAAAAGAATTCGAAAATTATCAATTTTTTTATTTTGTTTTTATTTGATATTTTTTACAAAACAAAGGCTGTTCATAAAAAAATGTTCCAATGAAATAAAAGAAAATATTAGCTTTAATGACTCAGGGCAATAAATTTTCCGGTGTTTTGTTTGTTTGTTTGTTTGTTTGGTGCTTTCCTCCTAATGTTTTGTTTTAAAAATAGTAATTAGTTCTAAAAATAAGAGTATTGCGGACCATGGGAAATTGTATGGAATTATTTTCCAATCTTGATACCGTAGTTGGTGATCCAAGAGTAAGAAAATATTTATATTTGAAAATATCAACATTTAAAAATTTCAATTTTCAATATTTATAATACAGTGAAATTTTGTTGTGGCGATTCTTTGGTAACAGAATTTCTTTTCATGTGTTTGGTTAATTGTGAAGAAAAACATATATATTTTGTATGATGATACATATTGACTGTCAATTAACACCTATAATTTATTTGTAATATGCTATATACATATATTTCGTTATTCAACAGGTGGTAGTTATAACTATGTATGTTTGACTGTATTTAATATAATTATTTATTATTATTTGTTGTTTTTGTTTTAATATAGCGTGGCTTTAGTGTTAGGTTGACCATCCCCAAAATATACTTATGTATACATTTTTTTATATATGTATATTATGTTTTTATATATAGACCAAGTCATCCAACAGTTTATTAATTTTTGTATTTATGAATAGTTTTATATACTCTAGAGCATAGGAAAATAAACACTGAAAATCATATTAATAATAATTATATATATTTTTCGTTCTCCCCTCTTTAGACACGACGACGTTTCCAAGATGGTGTACGTGGTGTTGACTATGTTCTGGCCTACAATGGTGCCGATCACAAATTGGACAATATCAAAAAACGTGAAACATTCGAAGCGAATTTAGAAAAAGAAGGCCTCCACCTAGAACGTGATAATACCCAACGGATACATTTCATTAAGATTCATGCACCCAGAGAGGTGTTGTATCGTTATGCTGAAATACTTAAAATTAAGCTGCCAATGAAAAAGGTGTGTATAATGAAATGGTTAGGTTTCGTTTGTAAGTATTCCCCACTTGATAGCAGGGGAATTTGTGCAAATGTTATTTGTGATTTTAAATACATTGGCATTGGGTTGATATATGAATCCCGGTTATATGCACTTCAAGCTGTTTCTGCATTCTGACAGTTTGACTATTAACCCTTCATCGTATACATGCTGACAATTACTTTCAATGAAGTTTCCACCATCATCATGTGATACACTGCTTAATTACACTGAAACTCGAGCAAATATTATTTCAGGTTTAAAACATATTTCTATTAATTTGAGATATACATTCTGCTTAGAAGCGCACTAAACTGGTTCTATTTTCGTTAGGTTTAATTTAGTGCCGAACTGTTTTTTAACCTCCCCCCATAGATATGCTGACAGTTCCTTCAAATAAAGTTTCACAGTTGACCTATGCCGACTATTCGAAATTATATTTCCTATCCACATGGTAATGGAAATAATACATTGATGTCACTTTTGATGTCAAATTTTTCTAAAATACTGAAGACTGAAGATTAGAACGCTATATCTAACCATAGAACAATATTGAAACACAGGGTGTCTTCATAGGCATACTGAAGTTTTTATGCATTCTGAAGTGTTAGGCAGTATTTATTAACAATTTAAAGCTCAGAAGGAGTGTTAAAAGCCGAAATGAAGTATCAGGGTGATGTTACAGGCGAGCTGGAGGGTCTGACGATTTTTATACCCTTCACCACACTGTGGTACAGGGTATTATGTCTTTGTGCATATGCTTGTAACGGGCAAAAGGAATCGAGATAGGCACATGGTTCCTTTTGAGAATATGCATAGAATCACTTTCTAAGTCGATTTACGCATGTCCGTCTGTCCGTCCGCCCGTCTGCCCATGTTAAATTGTAAACAATGTACAGGCCGCATTTATAATTCGTATTGGATGAAATTTGGCACAGCTTATTCATTTGGCCCAAGGACGAACCCTATTGAAATTAGGAAAAATCGGTTCAGATTTAGATATAGCTCCCATATATATTTTCGTCCGATTTAATCTAAATGGTGCACCATAGTTCCTAAATAGCTTTCGATTTGCACGAAATACGGCATAGCGTACTGAATTTCGTCCAGACTGATGTGTGCTAAGTTTCGTGAAAACGGGTCCAGATTTCGATATAGCTCCCATATATAGTTTCGTCCGATTTCAGGTATATGGTGCACCAAAGTCCCTATATATCCTTCGGTTTGCACGAAATTTGGCATAACGCACTGAATTGAGCCTATAGTGCCTTGTTTCGTAAAAATCGGTCCAGATTGAGATATAGCTCCCATATATAGTTTCGTTCGATTTCTTGTGAATGGTGCACCAAAGTCAACATATATCTTGTGAGTTGCACGAAATTTGGCATAACGTACTGAATTTAGTGTAGAATGATGTCTGCCAAGATTCGAGAAAATCATTCCAGATTTAGATATAGCTCCCATATATAGTTTCGTCCGATTTCATGTAATTGGTGCCCCAAAGTCCCTACATATCGTTCGATTTGCACGAAATTTGGCATAACGTACTGAATTGAGCCTAGAATCATCTTTGCCAAGTTTCGAGAAAATCGGTCCAGATTTAGATATAGCTCCTATATATAGTTTCGTCCGATTTCATGTAAATGGTGCACCAAAGTCGCAATATATATAATATATTTGCGCGAAATTTGGCATAACGTACTGAATTGAGCCTATAGTGCCTTGTTTCGTAAAAATCGGTCCAGATTGAGATATAGCTCCCATATATAGTTTCGTTCGATTTCTTGTGAATGGTGCACCAAAGTCAACATATATCTTGTGAGTTGCACGAAATTTGGCATAACGTACTGAATTTAGTGTAGAATGATGTCTGCCAAGTTTCGTGAAAATCGGTCAAGATTTAGATATAGCTCCCATATATAGTTTCGTTCGATTTCATATAAATGGTGCACCAAAGTCCCTATATATTTTTCGATTTGCACGAAATTTGGCATAACGTACTGAATTAAGCCTAGAGCACTGTCTGCCTTGTTTCGTGAAAATCGGTCCAGATTTAGATATAGCTCCCTTTTATTATAGATGAATTTTAAGTAATTGACGCACCAAGGAACCAATAGGCTGATAGGAACAAAACGTTCTGAAATTAGTATAACCTAACATGTGACAAGTTTGTTTGAAATCGCTTAATATTTGGATAGAGCTTCCATATATAATTTCGCCCGATTTCAAGTAAATTGGCCATCAAACTCCTCATGTTAGTCAGATTGACATCAAATTTTGCACAACTTACAAAATTGTGTATAGAGTTACGTAGTTGCGTTTTCTAGAAGTACAGACATAGCCCAACGGATGACCTATTTATTTTTGTTTGAAGTCGATTTACATACTTTATGAATAGATCTAGATAGATTCACATTTAGATAAATATCACATATTTTATTTCATCCAATTTCAATAGTGGTGAAGGGTATCATATAGTCGGCTCCGTCCAACTTTACTTCTTTCCTTACTGGTTTGTGATTTAAAATACACACGACGTTGGCTTGATGTATGAATCCCGGTTATATGCACTTCAAGCTGTTTCAGCATTCTGACAGTTTGACTATTGACCCTTTATCGTAAGCATGCTGACAATTACTTTCAATGAAGTTTCCACCATCATCATGTGATACACTGCTTAATTACACTGAAACTTGTGCAAATATTATTTCAGGTTTAAAACACATTTCTATTAATTTGAGATATACATTCCGCTTAGAAGCGCACTAAACTGGTTCTATTTTTGTTAGGTTTAATTTAGTGCCGATCTTTTTTTACCCTCCTCCAAAGGTATGCCGACAGTTCCTTCAAATAAAGTTTCACAGTTGACCTATGCCGACTATTCGAAATTATATTTCCTATCCACATGGTAATGGAAATAATACAATGCTGTTATTTTTTTATGTCAAATTATTCTAAAATTTTAAAATACTGAAGATTTGGTGTACCATTATATGGACGCTATATCTAACCATAGAACAATATTGAAACACAGGGTGTCTTCATAGGCACACTGAAGTCTTTATGCATTCTGAAGGCTTAGATAGTATTTATTAACAATTTAAAGCTCAGAAGAAGAAGCTGGAGGGTCTGATAATTTTATGGTTTACATGAAGGTTCACATCTACTTATAAATAAACTGAAGATTGTGGTAGTCTTTACAAGTGAATTGAAGTTACAGATAACCTTTATAAGGGCTCTTTATAGGCGATCTGAATATTCAGATTAGTTTTATAGGACATATGAAGGAAGTGATCTGAAGATGAATATAGTCCTTATAAAAGTGTTGAAATCGCATGGAGTCGTTATAGAGAACTTTAAAAGAACGCAGAATGCTCTGTTATTCAATATAAGTGAGCCGAAAGCTCTGAGGGTTTTCATAAGCAAACTAATATGATGCTGGAAGTTCAGGGAGTATTTATGAACAAGTTAAAGCTCAGGAGAAGTTGTTAATAATGAGCTGAAGGTCCAGGGAGAATTTATATGCGAGCTGAAATTAAGAGAGTGTATTTAAAGGCGAGTGAAATAAGTGAACGAAATTGCAGTACAATTTTTCTCGTAATATGAATCCGAAATTCTAAAACACAGCCAATAAAAGCGGGCTCAAACTCCCAAAAAAATGGAGAAAATTTTGGAAGTACTGTTGTATGGGGGTTCTGTGGATCAATAAAGATAATTTCTGTTAGCAAAATTCAAAACATTAACCTACTTAAGTACAATATATATATAGATTTTATACTTACGGCCAATTCAGATTAGAATCGTGTCCTATCTTCGAATCTGTACTAACTGCAGACAAAAGATATATATATGCAAAACTTCACCCCCTATCACAATACCTTTGGAATATAGCGTGATGTGCACGGACAGACATGGTTGAATCGTCTTAGAATTTTACATTGACCAAGAATATATACGAGGGCGGTTTGGAAACTTTTTAGCCTATCAATGAAAGAGAATAGTTAGTTTTTCAAAAATATTTTTATTTTTAATTTAATCTCCTGGTACTTCAAAACACTTAGTCCTCTTTTCAAGCAATTCTATCCCTTGATTAAAATTGTTTTCCTCAAGATCTCCAAAATAGTGGTTTACAACTGTAATTGCATCTTCATTTGAGGTAAAACGCTTGCCAGCAAACAATTTTTTAGATTTGGGAACAATTAAAAGTCACTGAGAGGTAAATCAGGAGAATAAGGTAAGGTAAGGCAACTCGTACTTTGATTCGTTGATTTTAGCCATTGTTAAAACACTCTTGTGCACTCTTGATTTTTTTTTTTTTTTTGGTTGTGAGCCAGGACCCTTTTCTCGAATTTGTACATTTAATTGATCCAAAAGGTTGCAATAGTACTCGGAAGTTATTGTTTTACCCTTTTGCAGATAGTCAATCAATTAACCTTACCAGCCGATTGAATTATTTTTTTATTTATTTTTTTTTTTACTTCCTCCACCTTCAGTCCATTGTGTGGATTGTGCTTTTGTCTCTGGAGTATAGTGGTGGATCCATGTCTCATCAACAGTTATGAAACTACGCTTAAAATCAATTTTACTTCGCTTAAAACGATCCAAACAAGCGTGATAAATGCTCATTCTTATGCATTTTTATTCTACTCTTAACAATAGTGGCAACCATCTTGCAGAAAGCTTTTTCATCTGTAGTTTTTCATGCAAAATTAAATGGACTCGATCATTTCAGATGCCCATGATAATAGCAATTTCACGCACTTTGATTCGTCGATCATTTAATGCCATATCACGCACTTTGTCTACAATTTCTGCTGTTGTTGCTGCTTTTGGACGTCCTCTATGTGATTCATCTTCAATGCTTGTACGACCAGGTTTAAATTCACCAACCCAATTTCTACACCCTTCACCACACAGATAAAAGGAAACAGGATAAACACGTAGCTCCTGTTGAGAATATGGATAGAATCACTTTTTAAGTCGATTTATGCATGTCCGTTCGTCCGTCTGTCCATGTTAAATTGTAAACAAAGTACAGGTCGCATTTATGATCCAAATTGGATGAAATTTGGCATAAGTCACTCAATTGACCCATGGACGAACTCTATTGAAATTGGAGAAAATCGGTTGAAATTTAGATATAGCTCCCATATATATTTTCGTCAGATTTTATGTAAATGGTGCGCCAAAGTCCCTATATATCTTTCGATTTACACGAATTTTGGCATAGCGCACTAAAGTAAGTCAAGAATGATGTGTGCTAAGTTTCGTGAAAATCGGTTCAGATTTAGATATAGATCCCATATATATATTTTCCGATTTTATGTAAATGGTGCACCAAAATCCTTATATATATTTCGATTTCCACGAATTTTGTCATAGCGTACTGAATTAAGTCTTGAATGATGTGTGCTAAGTTTCCTGAAAATCGGTTCAGATTTAGATATAGCTCCCATATGTATTTTCGTCCGATTTTATGTTAATGGAGCTCGAAAGCCCCTTTATATACTTAGATTTAACCGAATTTTGGCATAGTGTACTGAATTAAGTCTAGAATGATTTGTGCGAAGTATCGTGGAAATCGGTTCAGATTTAGATATAGTTCCCATATATATTTTCGACCTATATACACGAATTTTGATGTCTGCTTAACTTCGATTCAGATTTAGATATAGCTCCCGTATTTAGTTTCTTCCGATTTTATGTAAATGATACACCAAAAACCATATATATCTTTCGATTTGCTCGAAATTTGGCTTAACAGATGGCTTAGGAGATTTAGACGACGTTTGCTAGGAGGCATATGTAGAAGATATCCAAAGTGGTGAAGGGTATCATATAGTTGGCCCAGTCCGACTTTACTACTTTTCTTTTGCATGTGAATGAGCACTTTCACCGAAAACATTGACCATAAACCTTTTTTATGTAAATATTTAA
Source organism: Musca vetustissima (assembly GCF_032173495.1). Classification (NCBI taxonomy): domain Eukaryota; kingdom Metazoa; phylum Arthropoda; class Insecta; order Diptera; family Muscidae; genus Musca; species Musca vetustissima. The sequence goes on from NW_026883151.1 coordinate 35,815, forward strand.
TTTAATTTTTGTAAAATAACTGCGGATGCGTGTAAAATAACTGCGGATGCGTCCTTTTAGAACACCTGTTTCTATATGAATGAGTTGCCAAATAGAAACAAAATTTAACATGTGTTCATAAAAGAGAAGGAATTTTACAAAAAAATTAACTTTTTTCTGTTTATACCGCGCTTTTTGTGCTAGGCTAAGAAGTTTCCGCCCTCGTATTCTTTAAGTCCAAAAAGCTGTATTCTTTAGGCCAGTTGGGTCGATCCATCGTTTTTCTGATGGAAACGAAATTTTGTTCAGCGTTCCAAATTGAGCCTAGGATAACGTGTATAACGATTTATAACTGTCGCATGTATTATATTCCGATTCGATGTAGATAGTGCACAAAACACCCAATGTTTGTCCGATTGAAAAAAAAACCGATTGAAAAAAAACGCACAACGCAATGACAAAATTAACACACACTCCATTTAAACAGATTGGTGTAGTGTATCATATAGGCTCTCCCCGAATTTGATGCTTTATTTACTTTTTTTAATAATTCGTGTTTTTTTTTATTTTCAGATACCCGGCCAAGATCAAATCTATAGAGAAGAATATGAACTCAGTGATAGTGTACGAACGTGTTGTGGCAATTTATTCAAATCAATACAACTGAATCCTGAAAAGTTTCCACCTAAACCAAAACGTATTCATTTTGAATTTCAACGCAACTACGAGCATTTGTAAGTATTTATCCACTGAAATACTCTTAACACATTCTAAATCCCACAGTAATTACTAGAGCGTTATGTGTATGTAAGTCATTAACACAAAATACACCTTAAACATAAAGTGATTCTATGAATATCCTCCTTCCGAATGTTACTAACATTGGCACAAACTGTACCACAGTTTGGCGTAGGGTATCAAAATACGATCGCGATATTTCAATACACGTTTATAAGGTCATCATAGGTTATGAATTAGGTATCTATGCGTATGAACACGGAACAATACTGATATCAAACGTGTGGACCTTCCAAGCTGAATCAAATGCAACTAATGTTGTTCGTGGAAGAAACATTTCGAAGCGAATTGTCGCATGTTTCTTCGGCATAGCTGGTCATGTAATGTTCCGTTTGATAAACGCAGTAGTTACTTCCGAATGGAACACCACCATTTAGTTGTCTGAAGTCTTTGGAAAAGTCGAAAAAAATTCCTGCACCATATCAATGCGACCCGCCGTACATTACTAACTTGGTACCAAATCTTTCTCCCACGAATAAAGGTTTCTAACGTAACATAGATCCATTTATGGTAAATATTTTAGACGAATTCGATGGCTTTTTGTTATGCACAGTTAATTGGAAATTGTCAGCATCCGAAGATATAAGGTTTTCTTAGTAAGGATCTAATGATCGATATTTTTGTAAAATATTGGTCTGGGCAAAAAGAAATCCATTATTTTTTCGGCAGATCAAGCAATTTGAGATTTATGGTAGTTGGAAGGGTGACATATCGCAGTAAAAAAAAAACATTAAGGAAAGTAGTAAATTCGGACGGGGCCGACTATATGATACCCTTCACCACTTTGGGTATATTCAACAGATGAATCCTAAAAGACGTCGCATTATAAAAGGACCATTCAAATGAAATTGGATCCATAAACATGTCATTCTGCAACCTATACTATTTTTTCATTTGGTCAGATATAGAAGCTATATCTAAATCTGAACCGATTTCAGGAAATTTAACACACATCAATCTAGACCTAATTCATTACGCTGTGCCAAATTTCGTGCAAACCGAAAGATATTAAGGGACTTTGGTACACCATTTACCTTAAACTGGACGAAAATATATATGGGAGCTATATCTAAATCTTAACCGATTTTAACGAAACTTAGCACACATCATTCTACACTTAATTGAATACGATATGCTAAATTTCGTGCAAATCGAAAGATATATAGGGACTTTGGTGGACCATTTACATTAAATCGGACGAAACTATATATGGGAGCTATATCTAAATCTGAACTGATTTTCATGAAACTCAGCACACATCATTCTATGCTTAATTCATTACGCTGTGCCAAATTTCGTGAAAATCGAAAGATATAAAGGGACTTTGGTGCACCATTTACATAAAATCGGACGAAAATATATATGGGAGCTATATCTAAATCTGAACCGATTTTCACGAAACTTAGCACACATCATTCTAGACTTAATTGAATACGATATGCTAAATTTCGTGCAAATCGAAAGATATATAGGGACTTTGGTGGACCATTTACATTAAATCGGACGAAAATATATATGGGAGCTATATCTAAATCTGAATCGATTTTCAGGAAACTTAACACACATCGTTCTATACTTCATTCATTACGCTGTATTTAATTTCGTGCAAATCGAAAGATATATAGGGACTTTGGTGCACCATTTACATAAAATCGGACGAAACTATATATGGGAGCTATATCTAAATCTGAACTGATTTTCATGAAACTCAGCACACATCATTCTATGCTTAATTCATTACGCTGTGCCAAATTTCGTGAAAATCGAAAGATATAAAGGGACTTTGGTGCACCATTTACATAAAATCGGACGAAAATATATATGGGAGCTATATCTAAATCTGAACCGATTTTCCCAATTTCAATAGGGTTCGTCCTTGGGCCAAATAAGTGACCTATGCCAAATTTCATCCAAATCGGATCATAAATGCGACCTGTACTTTGTTCACAAAAATACATGGACGGAAAGACGAACATGCGTAAATCGACTCAGAAAGTGATTTTATGCATATTCTCATAAGGAACCATGTGTCTATCTCGTTTCCTTTTACCTGTTACAAACATATGCACAAAGACATAATACCCTGTACCACAGTGTGGTGAAGGGTATAATAATTTTGTCGAAAATGTCAATAAAATCGAAGAAATTGTAGAATTTGACCGGCATTTAACAGTTGTAACATCGCCCATGAGCAAAAAATCGATCATAAAACTATTTTAAACCATTTACAATTGATCAGAAATATTTGAAATCTCATAACAACATTTGTTCAATACTTAACTTTTTTCTCCTTACAGATTTGATTGTGAGCAACCAAATTTCTTTGATGCCGGTACTCGAATTTATATAATCAATTTTATATTGGAGCGACAACATTTTATAGAAGGTGAAGAAACTCCCGATAATTTAGGTATAGAAAAACTTTTAGCTGATGGTGTTTATGAATGTGCATATACGCTGCATGACGTAAGTTTCGAAATTTCAATACACATATGAACTTTCTTAATGGCTATATAATATTTCAGGACACTGATAGAGATTTACTGTTAAGCGAATGGGCCAATATAAGAAAATGGAAACAGTGAGTTTGGAAATTGAATTAAATTTATCATATACATCTATTAACTGTATCTTACTTTCAGTTTACAACCACTAGATGCAATAAAAGAATACTTTGGTGCCAAGGTTGCCATATATTTTGCATGGCTTGGATTTTATACACACATGTTGATACCGGTTAGCATTTTTGGTATACTCTTCTTTATTTATGGTTTTATAACGTGGCACACTGATCCAATCAGGTATGATGACGAATACGCTGACACACCTATTGCAAATCAAATTTTATTTTGGAACTTTTTTTTTTATATTTTTGACAGTCAAGAAATTTGCAATGCAAACAAAACCACCCTAATGTGTCCGCAATGTGATCGTAATTGTGATTATTGGGAACTGAAAAATACCTGTGCAGCATCGAAAATGAATTATCTGATAGATAATAATATGACAGTGTTGTTTGCGTTTATAATGTCAATGTGGGGTGAGTATCAAAAATTAATAACTGAATAAAAAATAGTTTTTGTAAAAAAAGTCTTCAATGAATCCATTTTTATACCCTTCACCACATTGTGGTACAGTGTATTATGTCTTTGTGCATATGTTTGTAACAGACAAAAGGAATCGAGATCCTTTTGAGAATATGCATAGAATCACTTTCAGAGTCGATTTATGCATGTCCGTCTGTCCCTCCGTCTGTCCATGTTAAATTGTAAACAAAGTACAGGTCGCATTTATGATCCGAATGGGATGAAATTTGGCATAGGTCACTTATTCGGCCCAAGGACGAACCCTATTGAAATTAGGAAAAATCGGTTCAGATTTAGATATACCTCCCATATATAAATATATATATATATATTTAACCGATTTAATGTAAACGGTCCCTATATATCTTTCGATTTGCACGAAATTTGGTACAGCCTAATCATTTAGGTCTAGAATGATGTCTGCCAAGTTTCGAGAAAATCGGTCCAGATTTAGATATAGCTCCCATATATAGTTTCGTCCGATTTCATGTAAATGATGCCCCAAAGTCCCTATATATCTTTTGATTTGCACGAAATTTGGCATAACGTACTGAATTAAGCCTAGAGTGATGTCTCCCAACTTTCGAGAAAATCGGTCCAGATTTATATATAGCTCCCATATATAGTTTCGTCCGACTTCATGTAAATGATGCCGCAAAGTCCCTATATATCTTTTGATTTGCACGAAATTTGGCATTACGTACCTTATTGAGCCTAGAATGATGTCTGCCAAGTTTCATGAAAATCGGTCCCGATTTAGGTATATCTCCCATATGTAGTTTCGCTCGATTTCATGTAAATGGTGCCCCAAAGTCCCTATATATCTTTCGATTTGCACGAAATTTGGTACAGCCTAATCATTTAAAGCTAGAATGCTGTCTGCCAAGTTTCGTGAAAATCAGTCCAGATTTAGATATAGCTCCCATATATAGTTTCGTCCGATTTCATGTAAATGGTCCCCCAAAGTCCCTATATATCTATCGATTTGCATATATATTATCGCCCGGCATCAAACTCCTCATGTTAGTCAGATTGACATCAAATTTTGCACATCGTACAAAATTGAGCATAAAATTATATAGTTGCGTTTTCTAGAAGTACAGACATAGCCCAACGGACGACCTATTTCTATTTGTTTGAAGTCGATTTACATACTTTATGGATATATCTAGGTAGATTCACATTTAGATAAATATCACATATTTTATTTCATCCAATTTCATGCTAATAGTCCTGTTTAATATACCCATAGTGGTGAAGGGTATCATATAGTCGGCCCCGTCCGACTTTACTAATTTTTTTACATTAAAGAGTCTTCCAAAAATATTACATTCATTTAGGACATTTCAAAAATATTTTACGCTAGAACCTTCCTTATATATTCCACGCTTCTGGGTCACTTTAACAAATATTTTTAAAAAGCTCAAAAGCTTTAGGACTCTTCAAAAAATTTACGCTTATAGGTCTCTTCAGAAGAATATGTATTAACCAGTAAGGATAGTAGTAAAGTCGGACGGGCCCGACTATATGATACCCTTCACCAATATGAACCTGTACTTTGTTTACAATTTAACACCAACAGACGGTCAGACGGACCGACATGCATAAATCGACTCAGAAAGTGATTCTATGCATATTCTCAAGACTTCTCACGACTGTGGAAATTTATTAAAAATATGTTTTAAAAAGTTTTGAAAAATCCACGTTGGGGAAATCTTCAAAAAATAGTTTTTGAAAAAATCCACGCTTGTGAAAATCTTTAGAAAATAATTTTTAGAAAATCTAAAAAAAATAATTTTTAAAAAATCCACGCTTGTGGAAATCTTCAGTAAATATTTCCCAAACCAGTAAGCGGAGCAGTATAGTCGGACGGAGCCGACCATACGATACCGATAGGTCAACAGCACCTCTTCCTTACAGTGACATATTTTCCGAATATTACCAATATTCAGTACAGCCCTTCTAATTACTTGTCCACATTCCCTTCACCGTGGGCTGTGTTGTGATGTTCGGCTTATAATAGTAGCCTATAGATCGAATCAAAAAAAAAAAAAAAAAAAAAAAACACAACAAATAAGTTTTCGGTTTACTTCATCCCAAAATAATTATCTGATCATCACCGAAAATTATAGGCGTTGTCCTTGACCATACCATATATTTAAGCCCTCCAGTGAGGCAATGGGTTACTAAATAATATGTGATTACGTAAGCACCTGTAAATATTTAAGTGTAACTGCCACATCCGTGTACATACGAGAATATGATTGGTATCAATTTAAAGGCCAATCACTCCCCTTGGATAAACTATTAACTTCTCGGCTCTATGTCCTTCAGGAGTAAATATATACGCTGTATAATACAAATTTTGTATTTTTTCACACAAAAGAATGGGTACATTTGACCCGCTAAATATTGACCGATCTTTATCAAAACAGGCATGCTTATTCTTTGGCCCGATCCCCTTCTCCATGCAAAAATACGCGATGTTTGGACCATAATTGCGGCCTCTGGAGCGACCAGAAAATCAGACAAAAATAAAGTTTTTGGTCCATTTCATCCGCTAAATATTAACCGATCTTTAACAAAAACAATAGGGATCTTCATTGGGCAGAACCCATCCTACATGCAAAATTTCGTGAAGATTGGTCCATAACTGTGGCCTGTATCGTGTTTACAAATTATAATGGATAGACGGACGGACACACATGTCTAGATCGACTCAGCTAGACGAGATATGACGATCGGTATACTTAAAGGTGGGTCTAGTACCAATATTTCGCGGCGTTACAAACTTTTGGGGCCACACAAAGCTATAATACCCTGACAACATAGTTGTGTAGGGTATGAAAATCCACGCTTCTTTTAATTGTAAACTAACCCACCTTTCGTTTGTAGCTGTGATCTATTTGGAGCTTTGGAAACGTTACTCAGCCCGTTTAATACATCGATGGGGACTAACTGGCTATACGCACGATGTAGAACATCCTCGCCCTCAGTATTTACAAAAGCTAAGGAAAAATAGAAAACTTGCTCAAAAGTTGGATCAATTAGATCCGGAAAGTGTATTTGAACCGGAGGTGCCTTTTTGGACGACAAAGTTTTTACCCAGTTTTACCAGTTACAGTTTAATGGTATTATCGGTAAGTCCGCGACACTTTGCTTTCTAAATGTTCTTTACTTAATCGATTTTCACTTGATCTTTCAGATATGCATATCACTTATAGCCATATTCTCGATGATCGTCTATCGTATGGCCCAGCGAGCATCCCACAGTGTTTGGGGCGACGAGAATTCAGCAACATACAAAATTATGGCCATGCCTTTTACAGCTGGTATCATTGATCTGATTGTCATTTCCATACTAGATTATGCCTATAGTTCGTTGGCTGTTAAACTCACCGATTGGGAATATTGTCGTACCCAAACCGAATATGACGAGAGCTTAACCATTAAACATTATGTATTCCAATTTGTGAATTACTATTCTTCGCTGTTCTATATTGCTTTCCTCAAGGGCAAATTTGTTGGCTATCCCATGAAATATAATACGATATTTGGTTTCCGCCAGGAAGAATGTAACCCAGGTGGTTGTCTCATGGAACTGTGTATTCAATTGATTATCATTATGGTTGGTAAACAGGCTGTGAATGCTATTTTTGAAATGTTGGTGCCATATTTAATGAAGAAATTCCGGAAATTCTCAACGCATGTTGGTTTGCGTCGTCGTAAAAATGAAGAGAAATTGGTGTCGTGCAATCAATGGACCGAGGATTATCATTTGGAACCATGGACGAATACATCGATGTTTGGGGAATATTTGGAAATGGGTAGGGCTTGTGAAGAAAATGTAAAGACAATTTAAAAATAACGTTTCTTTAATTTCTTTGCAGTTATTCAATTTGGTTTTATCACCCTCTTCGGTTTGGCATTCCCCTTGGCCCCTCTGTTGGCTCTTATCAATAATGTCATTGAAGTACGATTGGATGCTGTAAAGATGTTAAAATTCATACGACGCCCCGTGGCACAGCGGGCACGTGACATTGGCGTATGGTTTAATATTATGACAGTTGTAACAAAAATTGCCGTCGCCTCATGTGCCATGATTATTGCATTCTCCACCAATCTTATACCGAAACTAATCTATCAGCATGAGACGCATGATTACAGTCTACAGGGTTATTTGAATTTTACACTGGCCTATTTTGATACCAAAGATTATCGAGTACAACCGATATTGGGTGAATCGAAATATGGTAATGTGACAGAATGTCGTTATTCGGAATTTCGTAATCCACCATGGCATGAGCATCCGTATAAGAGGCCCATGTATTATTGGAAAATTTTAATAATACGATTGGCGTTTATTGTGATTTTCCAGGTGAGTAATTTATGACATATGGTATTAAAAAAAATCTATTCAAAATAATTGTCATTTTTCAGAATGTCATTGGAATGCTACAAACCATAATTGCCTGGGCCATACCAGATGTCTCAGCCAAGTTATTACGCCGCATTAAACGTGAAAACTTCTTGTTACGCGAACACATCATTGAATATGAAAAACGCCAAGCCCAAAAAGATGCTGCCAAAAAATTAGCTGAAAAAGTCCACGGCTTTGCTTCGAATGTCATTAAGGGTATCAATAATAATATTAACAACAACAATAATAATCCATTGAATAATGTTGGCGGTGGTACATTTTCCGATCCCATTGAAGAAGAAGATGATGATGTGGTCCAACTACGCAAACGCAATATAATTCAAGATGATACAACGCAACTGTAGTTATTAGTTAATCTAAGAATAATTAGAACTAAGCTAGCATCGTCGATTGCCAAAGTTGCCAAAGTAGTGGGTAATCGAAAGCCAGTTGTAATTGTTTTCTTGTTAATTGTGAACTATAGCAGCTATTTATTGTTTAGAATATTTGATGTAGTCAATCAAAGGCTTCCTTTATTTTGTATAACTTTGGTATGACGGAGAAATTTTGATAGTATGTCTGGTCACAATTCTGGAGAGATTAGAATTAGAGTTTATAGAATTTAGGTATATGGGAGTTGTGGGGAAAACAAAACGGGGAAAGTAAGGCCTGCTAAATTTCTTCTATCCTTAGTACGTATTTTACTTTTGGAAGATGTTTCTCGTTGGAACCCTTTTGAATACCTTTGAAGGCAAGCCATTTATTCAAAATCATTCAGGTATTCTGCATTCGACTGACCTTAATAATTCAGTAAAGGTCAAATCTTAGAATAATTTCTTTAGTAGACCTTTTGAAGACATTGTAAAAAACAATTGCACATTTTGAAGGCTGATGTCTATAAAAGAAATCCTGAAGATGTTAGTAGACCTTTTGATGGCATTCCAGCCATAAAAAACCATTATAAGGCCTTTTATCCTCAATTTACCTGCAGATGGTAAATTGTTCGACTTTCCAAAGTTCGTTTATCCATAGAAAAACTATTTATGAGTATACTGCCTTTAAAATATCTTTGAAATAACTTTTACGGACTTTGAAAATACCAGAAAAAACTAGGAGAATTATATTTAAAAGTCCCTTGTGCGCAATACATTTTGAAACACCACCCTGTAGAAGAATTTTCACAATAATTTTGTTCATAAAAGACCTTTCGAAGAGCGGCTAGAATTAGAAGATATTTGGAAGAAATTTTTTTATAGAGTCTTCTATTTATAAATGAAGAACATGTGTACAAAAGGAGACCTTTGGAATGAGTCCTAATTTCCACATATATATGATTTTTGAGGAACATGTATACATAAGAAATCTTTGGGAGATATGTGAACTATGCTAGATCATTGAAAGTTCTGCTTAAGAAGACCTTTAGATGGTATTCTATCCATAATATGCCTTCAGGAGTTATTCTATATAATAATGCCTAAATGTACCTATATCGGAACATCAAAATTCTTCACTCCATTCGCAGAAGACCATTGCAAAAGAGTACATTCAGAAAGTCTTTCATCTACAAAAGGTAGAACCTTTCATCCACAAAAGGTAGAACCGATATTTATAGAAGATTTTTAGAATGACGCTATTATACAAATATTCGGAATTAGGAAATATGAATTCCGGCTTCGTATATATCATATATCGATAAAATTAATCAAAATTAGTAGACTCTTGCAGTCCTAGACG
>NW_026883152.1:0-4622 GCF_032173495.1 Musca vetustissima
AATGCAAACATCGGAAGGGAAAATATTTTTGGTCTCACCGATGAAAAATTTAGCCTCCATGAACGTCAGACAATGCGAGGCGGTTGATTGACTTCGCGGCACCAAAAAACATGATAGTTAGCAGCACCAGATTCTAGCATCTCGATATACACAAGGCCAACTGGATTTCTCCCGATCGAACAAAGAGAAATCAAATCGATCATGTTGTGATAGACAGAATTCATTCATCCAGTAATAAGTGCCTTCCACTACCATGTAGCAGCCAAGGTTCGCACTAGTCTTAATGTAACAGAAAGGTGCGATCTAAAACAACACGGAAACTCGAAGTCGAAAAGTTACAAACACAACAGATATCAGAAGCCTACACCGCTCAACATACCCACCTGCATGACGAAAGCACTCCTTTTCCCGATAATAAAATAGAAGCACTATGGCAAAGAACTGCCCACTTAATACAAACTGCAGCAAATGCAACCCCCGGTACGATCAGGAGTGTCGTAACGCTAAAGTGTGAAAACTGCGGTGTATAGGGCAATCCTAGGAGAAAAGGAAAGAGGAGAAACGTATTTTCCGAAAAAAAGAAGAAGAAACAAGAAGAACGTGAGCAGAAGCAAATCGAGATTTATAGGAGTCAGAATGAGGTCCGGAAAATTTACCAACAAATAAAACATCAAACCGAGGGCTTTGGTGCAGGCACATGCTCCTGTACAGTCGAAGTGCAAAGCTTCTGGTATCAAATACTGCCATAGAAGAAGATACCCAGAATCAATAAGAGATTACGGTATAAATTTTATACCACCTAGCCAAGATGAGGTCAGAATAGCAATTAATAGATCGGTAGTCAGAAGCTGACCAAGAGAATGCACCAGGTGATGAGTATAATTTGACTAAATGAATGCATGCCCAATCCTTTTTCCCTTTTTTTTTGATATTTTGAAAATTTAAGTCTCCGAACGATGTGGTTGTAATTTCATATTCACTATGGGTAGCGCAACTTAATATTGGTTCATACATTGGTATAGCACCCACATAAAGGTTCTAATTCATTGGAACCTTGTTTTGCTCTGACCATACTATTGCATCTTTATTAAACCTCCCCAATAATACCGACCTACACTGTTTATTTAGATGCATTTGTACATTTGCGGACATGTAGGTGCGTTTTTTTGTTTTGGGTGATATGTACAACGATAGGCATATTTATTATGCCTATTTAGCAAAACGACGGTACACACTGCTGTTGCAGCTGAACAGGACACCGGCCAAACTGACTACGTTGGTACAGCAGGTGATAGTTGTATTTGTCGTGGGCATGTTTCATATCTTCTCAATTGCATGTTTTTGGTAACGGCAATGAGGGGGATTTTTGGTGTCATTTTGGAATTCAATAAAATTCCATTATCTCGGGCTCTCGGTGTATATAAAGCTGACGGCTGAATAAGGCCATTTAAAACAATGAAATTTGTGGGTTGACTACCACCAGCAGGATTATCATCATCATAGCCATTGTCATAATTTTGTTATATTCCACATTTATCTTAATGTATATTTTTTGTCATTGTTGTTGGTGTTCGCCGCATTTCGTTTCTATAAAACTGCAAATTTAGCACTCCTGTTACTGACCATGGAATTTGACATGCGAAAAACACATGTTTTTGGCCACCTTGTGTACCGATTATCCATTCACCCCCGCACCATCAGCGTTGTCATTCAATTTCACATTAAAAATGGCATGATGACAATGTGGGTGTGTGTGTCAGTTTTGTGTGAATGTCCAATTTTCAATAGAATATATTATTAGTTTAATTTACATAAATTGATCGATTGCTTGCCAATCGTCTATCTATACATGCTACGGTTTGTGTGAGTGTTTGTGCATGTCCATTTGGCGAGTGCATTCTAATTAGAATGCATTTGTGAAAATGCTAGTAATTAATGCTACTTATGATATCAATTCGCACACACACTCTTACACATTTGTACACAATTTAACAATCATTGACTGACTATCATCCTAATCAATTAGTTTGCTGCGAATAAACGTTGTTGAATTTCCACATAATTAGAGCAGAAAATTACCGCAAAAATATATTTTTGCTATGCGTTTCGAAATTCATTAGGACATTTATTTAAATGTTAAGCAGATAAATTTGCAAACTGTTGCATAATATACTTGCACTTTTGTAGGGTAAACAAAAGTAATAAAAATTATCTATTATATTTTTTTTATGGGGCATACACAGTAATCTATATATGGGCACTTCCGCAAAAAGGTAAACCAAAATCGAAGAATTTGTTTCTTTAATTAAATACGTAAAGACCAAAAATACAAAGAAAGACTGCATTTGTCATTTGTATACCCTACACAACTATGTTGTCAGGGTATTATAGCTTTGTGCAGCCCAAAAAGTTTGTAACGCCGCGAAATATTGGTCATAGACCCACTTTTATGCATACCGATCGTCATATCTCGACTAGCTGCGTCGATCTAGACATGTGTGTCCGTCCGTCCGTCTGTCCATTATATCGAAGGATATATAGGGACTTTGGTGCACCATTTACATTAAATCGGACAAAAATATATATGGGAGCTATATCTAAATCTGGACCGATTTTCACGAAACATGGCAGACATCACTCTAAGCTCAATTCAGTACGTTATGCCAAATTTCGTGCAAATTGATAGATATATAGGGACTTTGGTGCACCATTTACATGAAATCGGACGAAATTATATATGGGTGCTATATCTAAAACTGCACCGAATTTCACGAAACTTGGCAGACATCTCTCTAGGCTCAATTCAGTACGTTAGGCCAAATTTCGTGCAAATCGAAAGATATATAGGGACTTTGGTGCACCATTTACATGAAATCGGACGGAAATATATATTGGAGCTATATCTAAATCTGGACCGATTTTCACGAAACTTGTCAGATAACATTCTAGGCTCAATTCAGTACGTTATACTATATTTCGTGCAAATCGACAGATATATAGGGTCTTTGGTGCACAATTTACCTTAAATCGGACGAAATTATATATGGGACGAAAATATAATAGGGTTCGTCCTTGGGCCAAACAAATGAGCTGTGCCAAATTTCATCCAAATCGGATTATAAATGCGACATGTACTTTTTTTACAATTTAACACCACCAGACGGACGAACGGACGGACATGCATAAATCGACTCAGAAAGTGATTCTATGCATATTCTCAAAAGGAACTATGGGTCTATCTCGTTTCCTTTTGCATGTTACAAACATATGCACAAAGTCATAATACCCTGTACCACAGTGTGGTGAAGGGTATAAAAATTTGCGTTATAATTGACTGACTGATCATCAACGCCCAGACGAAACAGCTAAAGCTAGAAACTTGAAATTTGGCTTGTAGGTCGGGTGGGATAAGACGGGGTTTTTGGAAATTCGTACTAAGAGGTACTAAAAACTGTATTAGGGGGGAACGGTTAGGCGTAGAACTTTGAAATTTGTTACGTAGCCTTGTGTAGGACGAGCGAAGTGGTATGTGTGAAACACTTTTAGAATTTAGTACTACAAGGTACTAAATATTATATTTCACTAAATATTATATTTCAATGTAACCGTTGGAGATATATGAAACATGGTATGTAGCTTAAGCTATTAAAAATAGAATGAAGTGCAAAACTCTTTTTTTTGTAAATTAGTACTAAAAGGTACTACAATGTACTAAAACTGTATTAAGCCGGAACGGTTGGAAGTAGAACTCGGAATTTTGGTATGCAGCGTTGTCAAGGATGAATTTTGCCTTGTAAGGGCAGTGATTATTTGAAAGTAATTTTAAGTGATTATTTATACTCTTTCGAGTCGTGTGTTGGAAGTGTGTTAATGGCTCAGAACGTTAAGTGGTCTGCCAACATTTACGTTGCTCGAGCTTCGAGCCCTAGCCGTGCTCAGCTGAAATTAATTTTTGTTATGTGAATTTTGCCTTGTAAGTCATGATTTAGATTAGGCGAGTTTACTTGCGGCAAGTCTTTGTTTGTAGGAGAGAGGGGCAAGGGGAATAGAATTGAAAAAAAATTGCTTGTACCGACAATTTTCTGGCAATTCGTTTTGTGTATTTCGTATTTGTTGACATTTTATATATATTTAAATGTGAAAAAACAACAAATAGAAAAATATTTTGGAAGCCGAATTGCCTTGTATAGACGCATGAAGCAAGTTCAAAATAGAACGACAAGAATTGCCGCAAGTAAACTCGCCTAATCTAAATCAAGACTAAGGGCAGTGATCGAAAATTTATACTAAAAATTAGTGATAGTTACATGAAATATAGTTTCCAACCCCTCATGAACCCATACTACATCGAATTATTTTGTGAATTGTTGTTTAAACTTCCGATTTTTACAGTTCTTATGGGTGAACTCGCGGAACATATCAGCACACTATTTCAACGTTGCTTGGTATTTATCATCCCCTACATCACTTAAACATTGTTCTTAGCAACTCCTTCATATATTTGGTGGACCTAAAGACCAAATGGGGAATTGAAGGTTATACTGGCAAATCCTTATTAATCTTTTTTGAGCTTGGAATCATTTTCTAAATATACACGCCTATTTTTTCTCATAGTCTCTCAA